>NC_090251.1:14569892-14657392 GCF_037325665.1 Littorina saxatilis
GAATCCGTTTCCTTGAGTGATCCGATTTGACGCCTCATTTTGCTGTAGGTCAGTCGTGCCCACTCATTGAACTTTTCTTCCCCTTCTTCGCCCATCCCCCCCCCCCCCCCACACACACACACATCCTGAACCCCCACCTCCAACCCACCACCTAACACCCCGCCTTCACTCCCCACGTCGGTCTTCTTCGGTCAGTGTATGTGGCTATCAGACGCACAGTTGATAGGATGCAGGTTTCTCTCATCTTTGATGAGCGCTCGAACGAATGAGTTGCTTAGAGGGGCGAAGTCTTCTCACCATGGTGCCTGGAGGAAATGGTGTTTTCAAGCATGGTATCCTCCACCTTCCCTGTCTTTATTCGGCATCAACACATGCAAGCATGCGCGCCTAGTTCTGGAATATCATGTCTTTGTTTCAACTCCATCTACTATATAATACTGGTAGGATTTTCGGTGGTTTTTCGATTCCTGTGACCAAACCGCGCGGATTTGTGCCTTCTCCTTCGGTTGCTATGCCAACGTGACCCAGGAAATCGATTCCGCTAGGTCCCGACTTCCAATTTTGTCCACGAACAAAGTTTGAAGAGGTTTGTCTCGCAAATTTGAGCAGACACAGTGAACTTTGACCTGAACTTTGACATCGCGGCGAAAGAGATCTGTGATTGGTTCTTCTTCAACTTTCGGTTCGACTAAACACGCGACCGCACCTCAGACGAACCTAGCTGTGTGTTTTATTTCTCTACCCCAGACGAACCTAAAATAATAAGAAGATAGATAGATCTGTTTATCTGTTAATGGAACTCCAAAATATTCCATAGATTTGTTTACTAAACAGTTCGAAACATTATCACCTGATAAGTCGCCGTATAACCTTATAGGTTCCAGCGACTAAATATTTTCCCCCGGTTCAACCATAGACATGTACGTCATCATGATCTCCCCTTAATTTGACCGTTATTTTGGCTGTCTTAGTGAAATGGTAAGATATATCTCTATGTTTTTTACATGTAAGTGTTCGGAAAAAATACAGTTATAGCAGCTATGTACAAAAATAAGCAGCATATGCTCTTTTCGCCAAAGTAAAGTCCTTTTTTCTTCTGGTTTCTTATATGTGTCACAGCACACCGCAAGCTTTTAGGCGAATAGCAAGTGAGTGGTATATATATATCATCAATTTTATAGTAGATAACGGTGTAAAATACTTACCATGTTCATGTCCGTTATACGTTTTCAATATTCCATATGTGTCATTTAATTGTGTGTTGCTTGATGCCATGTATGTATGTGTATGTGTGTGTGTGTGTGTGTGTACATGACTTTAAATAAGCATGGATGGATGTGTGCACTCGATTGTGTGTGTGAACCATGTATATATTTTCTGTTGTCAATGTTGTCAATTAGATATGTTATACTATGCGTTTGAATCATTAAGTATTTTAGACGTCATACTTTTTTTCGTATCTTCACGATGGCTTTTTACCCGTTTAAATTTTAATGCTTCCAACTTTCAAAGCGCTGCACGGCTGGGAAGAGATGCGCACTTTTATCACTGTTGTTCATGTAGACGTAATCATGGATTCATGCAAACGTCATACCTGCTGTATTTTATTTTGTTTGTTTGTATAGTCGCGTGCGGTCGCGCAGTCTTTTTGGTCAGTTCCGATTACCTCCCATTGATGCGAAAACCTATATGACTGTTTTTTGTTATTTTTCTCTCTGTTAATTCACCAGTGGCTATGTAACATGTGTTATACCTTATAGGTTCCAGCGACTAAATATTTTTCCCCGGTGCAACCATAGACATGTACGTCATCATGATCTCCCCTTAATTTGACCGTTATTTTGGCTGTCTTAGTGAAATGGTAAGATATATCTCTATGTTTTTTACATGTAAGTGTTCGGAAAAAATACAGTTATAGCAGTTATGTACAAAAATAAGCAGCATATGCTCTTTTCGCCAAAGTAAAGTCCTTTTTTCTTCTGGTTTCTTATATGTGTCACAGCACACCGCAAGCTTTTAGGCGAATAGCAAGTGAGTGGTATATATATATCATCAATTTTATAGTAGGTAACGGTGTAAATTACTTGCCATGTTCATGTCCATTATACGTTTTCCATATTCCATATGTGTCATTTAATTGTGTGTTGCTTGATGCCATGTATGTATGTATGTGTGTGTGTGTGTACATGACTTTAAATAAGCATGGATGGATGTGTGCACTCGATTGTGTGTGTGAACCATGTATATATTTTCTGTTGTCAATGTTGTCAATTAGATATGTTATACTATGCGTTTGAATCATTAAGTATTTTAGACGTCATACTTTTTTTCGTATCTTCACGATGGCTTTTTACCCGTTTAAATTTTAATGCTTCCAACTTTCAAAGCGCTGCACGGCTGGGAAGAGATGCGCACTTTTATCACTGTTGTTCATGTAGACGTAATCATGGATTCATGCAAACGTCATACCTGCTGTATTTTATTTTGTTTGTTTGTATAGTCGCGTGCGGTCGCGCAGTCTTTTTGGTCAGTTCCGATTACCTCCCATTGATGCGAAAACCTATATAAGAAGATAGATAGATCTGTTTATCTGTTAATGGAACTCCAAAATATTCCATAGATTTGTTTACTTAATTTTTAAAAGATAAGTTCGAAACATTATCACCTGATAAGTCGCCGTATAACCTTATAGGTTCCAGCGACTAAATATTTTCCCCCGGTGCAACCATAGACATGTACGTCATCATGATCTCCCCTTAATTTGACCGTTATTTTGGCTGTCTTAGTGAAATGGTAAGATATATCTCTATGTTTTTTACATGTAAGTGTTCGGAAAAAATACAGTTATAGCAGTTATGTACAAAAATAAGCAGCATATGCTCTTTTCGCCAAAGTAAAGTCCTTTTTTCTTCTGGTTTCTTATATGTGTCACAGCACACTGCAAGCTTTTAGGCGAATAGCAAGTGAGTGGTATATATATATCATCAATTTTATAGTAGGTAACGGTGTAAATTACTTGCCATGTTCATGTCCATTATACGTTTTCCATATTCCATATGTGTCATTTAATTGTGTGTTGCTTGATGCCATGTATGTATGTGTGTGTGTGTGTACATGACTTTAAATAAGCATGGATGTGTGCACTCGATTGTGTGTGTGAACCATGTATATATTTTCTGTTGTCAGTTACATATGTTATACTATGCGTTTGAATCATTAAGTATTTTACACGTCATACTTTTTTTCGTATCTTCACGATGGCTTTTTACCCGTTTAAATTTTAATGCTTCCAACTTTCAAAGCGCTGCACGGCTGGGAAGAGATGCGCACTTTTATCACTGTTGTTCATGTAGACGTAATCATGGATTCATGCAAACGCCATACCTGCTGTATTTTATTTTGTTTGTTTGTATAGTCGCGTGCGGTCGCGCAGTCTTTTTGGTCAGTTCCGATTACCTCCCATTGATGCGAAAACCTATATGACTGTTTTTTGTTATTTTTCTCTCTGTTAATTCACCAGTGGCTATGTAACATGTGTTACAGAATTGCACCGGTGTAAGGGTTAACATTTTATTTTTCACCAAGAGAATATAATTCATTATATGCGGGATAATGTGCGGGGGGGGGGGGGGGGGGAGGGGTGCAAACAACATTTTCACAAGCACATAACCAACAAAATGACATCGCATGCGCAGCACACAAAGTGCGTAGCACGGGTACCACTAGTTAGACTAGATAGGAGCTAGGCGAGGAGAGTCTGAAACCGTCTGAACTTTATGTTACAAGGATAAAGATGTAAGGCTTGGCCTTTTCTTACAATCTGTCCTTGGGACAACAACGTTCATACAAACAAACAAACAAAACACTATTAATTTATACTAAAACAGAAACACTATAATTAGTATAAAAGTTAACATTCAAACACCAATATATACATGTGCGAGATGATGATGATGATGATGATAATTATGACGATGATGGTCACAAGTCTTACAACCGATAATATAAGGCTAACCCGTACCGTTGCAAGTTTGTTTCCTTTCTCTTTTGGACCAGTGTGGAAAATTAACGTTGATTGCAAAGTAGAGAGTTGAGGAGGAAGAGGTGTGGGGAGAGGGGGGGTAGGGTAGGTGAGCATGAGGTGAGGCTGCAATCAAACTAAGTTTCTAAATTCCTTCTCGACCAGCTTACCCTAGACAGAGGCTCTATATATAATATAGTCTTGAGTCGAGCGTTTGAAAATGCCTGAGCCTGAAGGCGGGCGTAACGTACACCTCTTGGTATCAGTCTGCCTTCAGAGATGAGGACGACAGTTGTATTTATGACCAGAATAGCGCGCTGCATTTTCCTGCATAGAACTAATTCGCGTCTGCCGTGACGGTGCCTGAGCTAAACACTGGCGGGCACTGCTCCCAGCCCGACACACGGCACTGTAAACATTGCCCGTCCCTTCACCTCTCTCGCCACCATCCGCCCTATACCCTTGGTCTCATGCCTGAATAGGGGAGGGTGATTAAGTACATGCGCCGAGCTGGGTTTCGTTTTAAAAACACAACTTGACGACCTAAACAAGCAAAATGTTTCGCATTTTTATTCCTCTGCAGATCCAGATTAGCACAGCACCGACCTCCGTGGCACCGACGCACGTGCAAGACAGCGCGTTTTGGTCTCCAGCCTGTCTCGGTCATCAGTGCAACGTGCATAGTTCTGCAACGAATTAATTTGCAATCTCTTATAATCCGTTTCTCTCTCTCAACCCTCATGCCAGCAGCCAGATCTCACCGTACCAACGTGATTATCATCACAGACTGCAAAACCAGACAGCAGCTCATAAAAATAGGGGGCAGACTCGTCCGGGTGACTGGAATTTTCGGGCAGGTCTGCTAGCATGCTATGCAGTATGTGGCTGGGTTTGTGCGGAACTGCGTCAGCTTCTGCTAGGGGGATATAAATGTCAGGAGTGATGAGAACCTGGTGTGTCTGGCAGTGTGTGTGTGTGTGTGTGTATGTGTTTTTGTGTGTTTCTGTGTATGCGTACGTACGTGCGTGTGTGTGTGTGTGTGTGTGTGTGTGTGTGTGTGTGTGTGTGTGTGTGTGTGCGTGCGTGCGTGTGTTTGTGTGTGTGTGTGTGTTGGGTATAGAAGTCTAAGAACTTAATTAAACAATGGCGACTGCACGTGAGAGGGAACAATAAGTTCGTTATTTGACGTACAAGTGTCTGTAGTTCTCGACCATTGCGGCAAACTTCCGAGTAAAACTGACTTGTTCTGGTCAGTGATGGAAACTCGATAATTAGAGAAGTTACGTTTTCTACGGAGTACGAGCAGGAAGATCCACGAAGAATCTACACTGACTTTTCTCTTGTATATCGTCTTGAACGACAAGCAATGTATCTGTATTTTTGCTTCTATTTTGTCTGACTAAACAGAATTGCAAAACCATTTAAAGAAAATCTGAATGGAAAAATTAATCTATATAATTATTAGCAGTCTGGTTTGCATAGAAGACGGAACCGGATCAGTTCTCTTACTGTCCGACGTCTGGAACGACAAGCAATGTATAGTTACAGTATAATTCTGCTGCACCGTACTTTGTATGTGACTCCGTTTTGCTGACTTGACAGAATTACAAAACGATTTGTCAAGTCTGGTGACCAGCCCTTACCCTATGATCAATAATCACATAACGACGGTTCAATGCTTCCACAGATATCATTTCCCAGCTTGCTGTGCGGGCCATTTCCGGCGGATGCGCGATACTCGGGAGAGTCCGCCATTATGGCGGCTTGAGGTCAGCCGTCTTTTGATTGGTTGTTGGCATCAAGGGACGTAACTCGGGTTTGGTGATGATCTATTGCCGTGTTTTGGAATGAGTCTGGTTGAATATTCATGACGCCTAGATCGGAATTGTTAGGAATTCTTGTTTTGCTGTGTGGAGAGGAATTTGTACGTCAGTATTAGTGATGGTTTGAATACTTTTGTGGTTCTACTTGATCCTCAGGATGTCAGATGAACTGGCCCGCAGGACTAATATTGTTTAGTGTGCTGATTATAGTGTCGAGAGGAGTTCGTTCTGCTTTTGAGTCCTGTTTCGAGAACAGAAGGTACACTTAAAAGTGAGTCACTGTGCAATAGACTCTTTGTGTGTGTGTGAGTGAGTGTGTGCGTGTGTGTGTGTGTGTGTGTGTGTGTGTGTGTGTGTGTGTGTGTGTGTGTGTGTGTGTGTGTGTGTGTGTGTGTGTGTGTGTGTGTGTGTGTGTGTGTGAATACACTGAGTAGATACCAAAATGTGTCTACCCCCGTTCTTCTGTTTTAAGGTAGGACTATATAGGAGCCTCATTTTTCTTCAGTGGCCGTGTGCCCCCCACCCCAAGTCCAAGCAACACACCAAATTCCAGCTCAGCCAGTCCATCATAAACACCAGAGATCTGAGTGTTGACAGAAGGACAAACATCAACAGACAGACACAGTGAAACACACACACACACACAAACGTACCCACACACGCACACGCTGACACACACACTGACACACACACACGCACACACACACCCCGTCCTCTATTTACGGTGGGGGGGGGATGTGTAATAAATACTAACATCATCCCTGTATAATGTCCGTGTGGATTTGTCTGGCCTGTTTGCACAGAGCCTCTAGACCATGATTCTCATGCACGTGCTGCCGATAAACATGGCAGTAACCGCCACCGCTTCGATCAGTGCCACACACACATAATAATATATCCTCCTCGCACAGTCTCTCATCCCTCCCCGCCCTACCAGTCTTCAATGGCTTCAGCCCTGCACAGCTGCGGGACATGAGTCTCTCAGTCTTATTTCCTGAACCCTCTCTCTCAACAATGCATCCCGGAATCAACAGAAAGGGGAGAGTTTATGATGCAACGAGGAACATATGCTTGACATAGGTTGTGTCAACTTGCTGCTGTGGGATGTTATAAAAGTGTGGTAGTAGGTTTTGGTATAGCTGTGAATGAATTGTATGGGGGGGGGGGGAGGGGGGTAGTATGATGGTGTGGGGGAGGGGGTGAGTGTTCGTGTTCGTGTGTCTGTCTGTCTGTCTGTCGGTCGGTCGGTCTGTTTGTCTGTTTGTCTGTCTGTCTGTCTGTCTCATGCTCAGTGTTGGTCACGGTCTCTGTCTGTGCGTGTGTCCGTGTCTATACGGGTGTGCGCGCACGTATTTATATACACGTGTTTGCTTTTCTGTCCGCCCGCCATTCTGTCAAGCCGTCTGACTGGTATCGAGAGTCTGTCAGTTTACCTGGTTACCTGTACCTTCCTTTGAGAATCCTGTTTACATTTAGTCAAGTTATGACTAAATGTTTTAACATAGACGGGGAATTGGGACGAGGGTCGTGGTGTATGTGTCTGTGTGTGTGTATGTGTAGAGCGATTCAGACAAAACTACTGGACCGATCTTAATGAAACTTGACATGAGAGTTCCTGGGTATGATATCCCCCAGACGTTTTTTTTTTCTCAATTTTTTTTTTATCAATATCTTTTAGTTTGATGCCTACAGATTGACTAAATCTAGTAAATGTTTTTTCATTGCTTCACGCGCACGCGACTTGTTTGTTTTGTTTTTGCATTCCCAGAAATATCTGTTTTACCTTTCTCTCCCGTTATTAGCTGTATATCCAGTACAGTGCAGGCGCCCTTCAGAGGGGGGGGGGGGGGGGGGGGGGGGGTTGCGGATAAATACCAGAGGGGATTCAAACTGACAGGGAGCGGATTGTCTAGATGCCTTTTCGCAGGTGATGGTGTCTGTCGGTGCTCCGGTTCCCGAGCACCCCACTGAATCTAATTTGGGCGGAGGGTTTGGCACAAGAACCAATTGTTTTTTGCGATAACAGGGGCTCAAAGAGAGCAGTGTGGCTTGAATCCGTTAATATCGCACAGTATATATTTGAAGGTTATCTGTCGTTGGATATAGCGTATGAAAATAGGACGCAAATTTCAGTGATACTTGGGGGAAATGCAGAGGGAGGGTTCGGGGCAATAGGTAGAGAAGCGAAAAGCACGAAAGGCTGAGTTCTTTTTTGTTCAACGAGCTCAGGAGAGAAATGCAATTTGTTCAAGATAAGGTTCGGTAAAATAAGATATGGTACGATAGGATAAGATAACATCACATCAAATCACATTATATGACACAATATTTTTATTTGTAAAAAATATTCGAAATACAACGCCTGCAGCTCAGAACGTAAATTATTATCGCAAAGTGCTTTAACTACTTGCGTTTCTAACAACAGCAACACCTTGACCATTACATTAGATTCATGCAGGAGAGAAATAAAATGTGAAAGAAAAATTGTGGCCAGGCGAGTTGGAGGTTTGGTGCGAGAGTTGGAGGGGGGAGTGGGGCGGAAGGAGGGTGTTGAAATAATGACTCCCATAACCCACACCTGTTGTTCGTTTGGAATTAATGAGCGAATCAAAGGTGAAAAACCCCGTTGCGGTGGGAACCTGAATGTGAAACTCTTCCATCGATTGCGACAGTTTTAAGCAATACAGAGAGAACTTTCAGAATTTTATTACACAAGGATACAGGTTTTAGGCTTAGCCTAATCTTCTAACCTGCCCTTTGAACAAATACATAGAGGGGACTGAGCTAGAGAGATCTAGAGAGAGAGATGGAGGGAAGGAGAGAGGGAGAAACATGGAAAGAAAAATAGAGAGAGAGTCTGTCTGTCGGTGTCTTATGTCTGTATTTTAAAGTCTGATCTTCCGTCGGACTGCATGTCTGTCAGCTCAAGTCTGTCTGCCTGTCTAGCTGTCTGTGTGTCTTATTTCCATAATCCCTTCTCTCTGTGCCGTCTTCAACTGAGTCATGGCCTATTCTACGTGTATGCATATTAATACTGATTCTGCATGGCAGTTTTGACATGCACACTCGTTTCGACTTCGAGCAGAACCTCTCTCTCTCTCTCTCCCACCCTTCTATGTCCGTCTGTCTGTCTATCTGTCCTCATTTTGTCTTTCTGTCTTTCTCTCTCAACCTCTGTAAAATTACCCCTGCTTGCATTATTTTGATGTTTTACTAGTTTAATACTTTGATGAGATACTGTTCCTTTTAGGTATGAAATGATAACATGTGCATGTGTGTAGGTATGCGAGCGCACGCTTGCGCGCGCGAGCATGTGTGTGTGTATATGTGTGCATGTGTGTGTGTGCATGTGTGTGTGTGTGTGTGTGTGTTAGTGTGTGTGTGTGTGTTAGTGTGTGTGTGTGTATATACACTACTCACAAAAAGTTAAGGATCACTATGAGAAAACAGGTGCTCAATAAAATCAGTTCGCTACTGTTATTTATTTCTCAGTCAAACCAAATTGTTATGAATTCCTGTTCAGCTGTAAGTGGGCGATGTTGTGTTAGTGGGAACATTGCACGAGATTCTCTACTACTGAGCTTGGTAGCAAAAGAAAAAGCGGAAACTTGCGAAAAAGGACCTTGTTTTGGACCGTTCAGCCCGAACACATTGCACAAGCCACATGGAAAAACCATTATGCACGTGCAAGCACTGCTGTTTATGTGTGAGATGCTGTCACTTCCTTGGCTTTTTGAGAAGACATACCACCAGTATTAGGCATTATCTCACAATGCCTCCACGACGAAAATTGAACGAGTTTGAGAGGGGACGAGCTGTTGCATTGTTCCAAGATGGTGTCCCCAAGCGAGAAGTGGCCAGGCGACTTCACGTGTCCATTTCGGTCATTGTCAGACTGATTCAACGTTTCACAGCCACTGGGAGGGTCCAGGAAAGACGCAGACCTGGGCGACCAAAGAAGACAACTCCACGTGAAGATCGTCTCATTGAACGACTAGCCTTGCAAACAAGAACAGCCTCTTCCAGCATTATTCGAAGGCAGCTGAGGGTGGCTACTAACACCAACATCAGCCAGCAGACCATACGGAATCGCCTTCATGGGTTTAACCTCCGTTCTCGTCGCCCAGCTGTACGGCCACGCTTAACTCCAGCCCATAGGGCAACACGCCGCGCCTTCTGCAGACGTGACATGAGGTGAACACGTCAGCAATGGTCCCAGGTCCTGTTCAGTGATGAATCACGCTTCACCCTGAACCACAACGACGACCGACTGAGGGTCTGGAGGCGCCAAGGGGAACGCTACATTGACGCCACTGTCCAAGAAAAGGTGGCCTTTGGTGGAGGTTCTGTAATGGTCTGGGGGGCCTTCACCACAGAACACCCTTGTTTCATGTACAGGGTAACCTGACTCCAGGCCTCCGATACCGGGATGAGATCCTTCGACCGCTGGCTGTGCATACACGGCAGCAGATGGGACCCAAGGCTGACTACCAGGATGACAACGCTCGCCCCCACAGGGCAAGGGTGGTCAACGACTTCCTGCAGCAGTCTGGAGTCAACAGAATGGAGTGGCCAGCATGCAGTCCCAATCTCAACCCGATTGAGAACCTCTGGGATGAGTTGGATCGCAAAGTGAGGAGCAACCACCCCCCTCCCAGGGATGTCCAGCACCTCTACCAGATGCTGCAGGCTGAGTGGCAGACGCTTCCACAGAGGATCTTCACCACCCTGGTCAACTCTATGAGGACTCGCTGCGTCGAGTGCCAGAACAGCCAGGGCGGTTACACGCATTACTGAACTTTTGGGAGCATCTGAATGCCATGTCTTGTGATTTCAACGACTTTGTGAAATTAAATTTCGATACGTACACACTTTGATAAAATGTACAGACCAAACGATTGCTCGAAATTGAAAGAAATGTCGTATCGTTATCACTAAAGCATTGAATTAAACGTTTGCCAAATACCAACGCATTGGCTTTCTTATTTGGAAAGTTATGAATGTGTGTGCAAGTGATCCTTAACTTTTTGTGAGTAGCTTATATAAATATATATACGACTTGTGTGTGTGTGTGTGTGTGTGTGTGTGTGTGTGTGTGTGTGTGTGGGTATGTGCGCAGTCTTTGCTTTCGTTTACAATTATTCTCTGAATATGTTCCAAGGACAGGTTGGAAGATTAGGCTAAGCCTAAAACCTTTATCCTTATGTAATAAAGTTGAGTTCTCTCTCTCTCTCTCTCTCTCTCTCTCTCTCTCTCTCTCTCTCTCTCTCTCTCTCTCTCTCTCTCTCCTCTCTCTCTCTCTCTCTCTCTCTCTCTCTCTCTCTCTCTCTCTCTCTCTCCCCTGCCCCCTAACCTTCATCCTATCTGTTCGTACCTGCTTGCATAATGCATGTGTTTATTTTATTTTTGTACGCACAACACCCTCTTCTCCTTCGAGTCTGTTCATCTTGTGGTATGTGTCGAGTGGCGTGTTTTAGCGGCATGTTAGCAAAACGGGGTAAAAAGTTGGAGATATAAGAGGTAGGCAGTGAAAGACAAGACACAGCTGCC
Source organism: Littorina saxatilis (assembly GCF_037325665.1). NCBI lineage: Eukaryota > Metazoa > Mollusca > Gastropoda > Littorinimorpha > Littorinidae > Littorina > Littorina saxatilis. The sequence continues at coordinate 14,581,287 of NC_090251.1, forward strand.
AGACATGCAGACGATCCGCACGTGCCCGGCTGTGTACCGGGACACAGGCACACGATTTCTGTCGTTATTCAAGTAAATGAAAGATACAGTGGACCCCCCCCCCCCTTTTTTTAAGACACTCCAATTTAAGACTGCATGTACCTCTCGTTCAAGACCTTGTTTTCTCAGACTTCCAGTTTACAACCTCTGTAAAATTACCCCCTCTGTAAAATTACCCCCTCTGTAAAATTACCCCCTCTGTAAAATTACCCCCTCTGTAAAATTACCCTGTAAATTTACCCCCTCTGTAAAATTACCCCCATTTTAAGACTGCCTCCTTTTACTAAGACCTGATTTTCTCAGATTTTTTTTTAGGTTTTAAAAGGTGGGTTCCACTGTACCTTCCGTTCCATGATGTCGGTCAAGGCCGATCTGTCCGGGGGGGGGGGGGGGGGGGGGAGGGAGGAGGAGGAAATACGAGACATAGGCCAGATGCTGGACATTTAGACGGCTGGCACGTGCTTGTGTAAGATCAGACATAAAATAGCAAAGCATAGCACATAGACATAGAGCACTTTATTATCTCAACGAGGAGAAACTCAGGTGTGGTGTATACAGCATTACAATAAACAACATAAAACGTAAGAACATAAATGAAAATAGCATAGCATTGCATAGCATAGCATAGCATAGCCTGGTATCACATCACATCAGACTGAGCAGGACTGAAATACGAACTGACTTAATCAGACTCGACCTCAAGTCAGTCACACATTGAACAAGTAATACAATTAGCACAACAATATAGCTATTTGATGAAATAAACCTGGACACGTATATGCCAACGGCGCCGCTAATTTTAGCCGCTAATTGAATATGGCAAGTGGTAGGATGTGTAGAACATAATACCCTCAGCTACTAGATATATAAACCATAACTATCGGCATGTGCCACTCGCAGACCCTGCGCCACAGAGAGACAGAGACAGATAGACAGACAGATCGAGACCGACAGGCAGGCAGGTGCAAAGACAACGAGAGCAAAGAGGGAGAATAGATAGATCGGTTTATACCATCTTCGAAGAGAGGGAGAGAGAGTGGTGAGAAAAGAGAGAGGCTTAGCTCACAATGGTCAATACAACACCAGAAGCATAAAATCGCACCAGGAGAACCGTGTTTTGGCAAGCTGCTAACAAAAAGTCTTGCTACGTGTATGCATGTAAGTCTGTGTGTGTAAAAATAGCCTGGCAGTGCCCGCAGTCTGGAATTGCAGGCATCCGGTCTGGCAGTACTCTTGTGGTGCTCATCCTTCTCTGAAGTCTGACAGCGTACACTGTCACACTTCTGACGTTTGTCTTGACACTTGCACAAATTGTACTGACGTTGGAGGGGGGAGGAGAGGGGAAGTGGTTTGTCATTGTGAATAGGCAAGTCACAGTTTAAATGACAGTCTATTGAATGCTATTTGGGTTTATTTTTTAACCAGGAGCTGAACAGAAAAAACAATGAACTCTCTCGTCAAGATGGAGAGAGAAAGAAAGACTGAGAGAGACAGAGAGAGAGAGAGAGAGAGAGAGAGAGAGAGAGAGAGAGAGAGACTGAGAGAGAGAGGGTGTTAATGTTTTCAAAGATTGGAAGGAGGCGGACACGAAAGCAGCAGAGAAGCTAACTTAGCTTTTGAGTCTGAATTGCTAACACCTGTAGACATTACTGGCAGGCTGTTTTGCAAACACATACGGTTTTGGGCAACCAAAGTGTTTTATAACTTAAACTTTGATTGATTTGAAGTCATGGGATATAGAGAATATGTCGGGGAAATTAGTCAGTGAATGAAGTAGTCAAACAAGAACTGAGTCCACTGTAATCTCAATCAACTATTCAATCTTATCATTCTGCCACTTTCGAGCGGTCAGAAAGTCTGTCAAACATCAACTTGTTTTGTAATGTAAGAAACTGAATGACTTAAAATTTCAATGTTTGCTGATTTTGTGTGTGTGCAGGAGAAGCTGACTCTGAACACTTCAACACAACGGACAGAACACGCACAACCCACCTGAACAGCCTGCAAAAACCACCCCTACCACAACACACAAACAACCATCCACAATACTGACCAACAAAAACCACTTCCCCAACACACCGACCACCACCACAAGGACCAACACCTGCCACCATGGCCACACGCATCCCCATCAACAAGGAAGGCTCAGGCCTCGGCTTTGAGGACCGCCAGAAACGCGTGTGGGAGGATATGGAGCTGGACATGGAGCGGCGACGCACGGAGTGGGAGGACGAGATCGAGAAGATGCGCAAGGAGTTCTTCGTGCTGCGCCCGGAGAGAGAGGGCCGAGGGGGATTCGTGGGCGGCCCGGCACCAGCCCCTGTGGGCCTAGGGGGGATTGGAGGGATGGGCTCGAGAAGCCGGCTGCTGGAGACTGCGTCATCGGGTGGTGATGACTCGCGGGGCATGGTGGTGAAGGACGACAAAGGCAACCCTGTATTTAAGGTGAGGACGACAGCGGGTTTCAGGGCTGAATCTGAGTTTTTTGACTCACTTGCGAAGCAAAAGTGAGTCTATGTACTCACCCGAGTCGTCCGTCCGTCCGTCCGGAAAACTTTAACGTTGGATATTTCTTGGACACTATTCAGTCTATCAGTACCAAATTTGGCAAGATGGTGTATGATGACAAGGCCCCAAAAAACATACATAGCATCTTGACCTTGCTTCAAGGTCAAGGTCGCAGGGGCCATAAATGTTGTCTAAAAAACAGCTATTTTTCACATTTTTCCCATTTTCTCTGAAGTTTTTGAGATTCAATACCTCACTTATATATGATATATAGGGCAAAGTAAGCCCCATCTTTTGATACCAGTTTGGTTTACCTTGCTTCAAGGTCAAGGTCACAGGAGCTCTTCAAAGTTGGATTGTATACATATTTTGAAGTGACCTTGACCCTGAACTATGGAAGATAACTGTTTCAAACTTAAAAATTATGTGGGGCACATGTTATGCTTTCATCATGAGACACATTTGGTCACATATGATCAAGGTCAAGGTCACTTTGACCCTTATGAAATGTGACCAAAATAAGGTAGTGATTCGTGAACCACTAAAAATGACCATATCTCATGGTAGAAAGAGCCAATAAGCACCATTTACTTCCTATGTCTTGAATTAACAGCTTTGTGTTGCATGACCTTGGATGATCTTGACCTTGGGTCAAGGTCACATGTATTTTGGTAGGAAAAATGTGTAAAGCAGTTCTTAGTGTATGTCATTGCTAGGTTTAGTTATTTGACCTTGACCCTGAAGGTAAAGGTCAAGGTCAAGCATGTGAGTCGTATGGGCTTTGCCCTTCTTGTTTTCCTGGGTTCCGGAAGCTCCATGTCCTCCCCCCCCCTGCATATGTGCCTTTTTTCTCAAAGAAAGACCCAAAATACCCCTTTCAAATGCTAAATTTGAAGGATGTAAGAGCAACGCTTTTGACTTGATGTCGTTCCGGCAAGGTATTTTAATCATGCTCTCATCACATGTGAGAGTCTGGGCAGGTGTTTGGTGGTGAATGTAATATATTACACGAGAACAATGGTACCTTTAATCAACAAAGAATCAGTGGAAAATATAATACATGTAGTAAGAATGATGCACTAAAAGGAGAGCGTGAAATGATCTCAACCCTTTTGATGCATTATTCTTACTGTTATATTTTCTCTGTACAGTGGAACTTCACTTTTAATGCCCCAAAAGACTTCCTTCTTTTCAAGACATAGCTTCTTCAGATTGTTTGTTCATAACCTTTGTAAATTTACCTTCAATCTTTTTGTGAGACTTGATTTTAAGATTGTGGGAGGTCTTAACCCCTTCACTGCCCACCCCGTATGTAATACGTGGTCATTTTCAGTTTGTCGTACGCCCATAATCATACGTGGGATTTGTGTCAACAACATTTCAGGACATTTCTGAAAACTAAATGGGAGGTAACCACTGTCCAACAACTTCTAGGGGTTCTTAACACAGTTCTTTCCCATAGACCGTTCGGATAAGTTGCTAAAGTTGCTACCACGTGTTGAAAATGCTGTTATACTGTGGCAGTGAAGGGGTTAAAAGGGGGGTTCCACTGTACAGAGAAAATACAACAGTAAGAATAACATCAAAAGGGTTGAGATCATTTCATTTTAGTGCATTATTCTTACTACAGGTATAGGCTAGCAATGCTGATTTTTCTTTCTTTGTGCCATCACCCAGGTGCTGTTTGACGTGCACGACTACCGACCAGAAGAGGTGTCAGTCAAGATGGACACCAACAAGATCATGGTGTCGGCACGCCACGAGGCCAAGCAGGGCGGCTCCTCCGTCAGCAGAGAGTTCAGCCGAGAGGTCAAGATCCCCAACGACCTTGACCCTCTGACCTTGCAGTGCACCATGGGACCGGACGGGATTCTGGCCGTGGAGGCCCCCATCCCCGCGCCAAGCTACGCCGCCATCAGGGAAGCAACCACATCCCTCCCCGTCAGGTCCGCCTCACCCCTGCAGACCTCCTCAACCTCCTCCAGCTACCAGAAGTCCTACCAGTCCCCCAGAGACCCCGTTCTACCCACAGGCTTCAAGCCTGTCCCTGCCCCTTTCCTCAACTCCGCCCCTGCTCCTTCCCCCTCCGCCTCCTCTCTAGGCTCCTCCTCCCCCCGCCACCAACCCCAGCAGGCCACCTCCTCCACCTCCACCGCCTACAGGGATTCCTCCAGCCCCATCCCCCCCGGCTTCTCCAAGCCCAGCCCCCCGTTCCAGTCGCTAGGCAACCAGCAGTCCGCAGCAGCGGGGCACGGTTTCAACAGTCCACCCCTGCGATCATCAGGCTCGGGCGGCAGGATCGGTTCCCCGGTGGTTCTGCAGGAGGTGGGCAAGTTCAAGCTGGAGATCGACATCGAGGACTTCAAGCCCGAGGAGCTGACGGTGAAGACGCAGGACAAGCGGGTGGTCATCTGCGCGCGAAGGGAGGAGAAGATTGGCAACCGCTCCAGCACGCGGGAGCTGAGCCGCGAGCACACCATCCCCGAGACGGTGGACCCAATCAGCATCAAGGCGTTCTTCACTGACGGCGGCAAGCTCATTGTCGAGGCTCCCTTCCTCGATGCCGCTGGTCTGCCGCTGGTGACTGGCCGGTAATCGGCCTCAGCACGCTCGCCTGAAAAATAGTTACGGTACATTCGTTTTCAGAATCTTCAGCAGAAGTGGGATCAATATCCACCCAGAGGGGAGAGGATTGATCTGCCAGGATTGTTTCCTGTGATTTAAAATCCAGGAAGAGCTCGTGAAAGAGACTGAGCAAAAGCCTTGCAGCGGAAGAGCATGAGGGAGTTACAGTTTCTGTTGAAGAAGCCACAAGTGAAGAAAAACAAGTGAAAAAGGTTGAGTGAGTTAGGTGTATTACTGTAGGTTTTGATGCCAGGTAGTTCTTCTTCACCCTGTCCGTTGTGTTCACGGTGTGGTCATGAATAGTACAATGTACCAGGTTTGCAACAGAGATATATAGTTCACGTGTTAGGAAGGATTTCAAAAACCCATTTATGAACCATTAGAATATTTTCACTGGAACCCAAGACAATACGCAACAAATCATTCTTCTTCTTCAGGAAACCTGAAGGTTTTTTTTAAAGGTTAGCTTACACAATTCTTAATACAGATTAAAGAAATAACTTGGAGTCAATCCACCACCAAGAAATTATTATGTGAAGGTGACCATCAAAGCCGTTTCTTTAATAAACGTGCATATATACCATTGACAGAAAAAAAAATTATTGACACAAAGTAAAGACTAACTTCAGAGTGAATTGCATGATCAACAGAAAAGGATTCAGTGAATGTGACCTTGACATCTGTTGTGACCTTTTTCTAACATACAAAGGAGCCGTTGAAATATGAAAGCAAAACAGATTTGGAACTGTATGAAGATATATATACTATTTGCGTGATGTGAAAAAGTAACATGGCATGAATCCATCAAAGGGAAGTATTGAGTTTTTACTTTGAAAGCCTTTTCTAACCTACGAAGGAGCACAGACAAGAGATAATCTTGAAACTTTAGGGAGCTGGGTTGTACTGCTTGGGTGATCAGTGATGGCGCTTGTATTTTTTCAAACCGGTACGCAAACTTTTATGATGCAAACAGTCCTGAAAAAAACCGGCAGGCTACTCATTCGGCTCATTGGAATCAGTAAGAGTCTAACTCAGAGTACTGGTTTTGTTGTTTTAACAGCAAAAAAAAACAACAACCCGTTCAAAAAATCAACTGGTTGGTCATACCGGCAACCAATTTTGTTCCGGTATTTTCTCATTTCAACCGGTAAAATACCGGTAAATACCGGTTAACGCAAATACTGGGTGATGTGAAATGCTGGGTGCCATGCCATGAATGACGGTGTAAGCCGAGACAGGGTCACCTTGGGGGGGGGGGGTCTGTGCACGTGCACGTTGAGGCCAAAGCTCCATGCACGGTGCACGCCGGACCTCTGTGCACGGTGCACGCTACGAGAATTTCCCCATTCCCATGCACGTTACGTCCAAAAAGCCCATTCCCGGTGCACGTGGTAAAGCATCGCCCCCCCTCCACGCATTGAGGAGGAGGAGGAAGACGAACAGATGAAATTGTTTCAAAACAAGAGGAAAGAAATGCTACTGTTTGCTCCATAATTATGTTGTTCAGCATGGTGGGTTGGTGGTACAGTAGAACCCCCCTTTTAAGACCTCCAAAAATCTGAGAAAACTAGGTCTTAAAGAGGAGGGAGTCTTAAAATGGGGGTAAATTTACAGGCCGAGGGTCGGGTATAAAAGCAGAGCGGCGCCAAGAGAGAGTCTATAACACGAAGTCAGGTTGACCGGTTGCGTTAGTGCATGGATACTGCATAACTTTCACCATGTGCTCAGTTGTATTGCACAAGTGTACAAATGCGTGCGTGCATGCGACGGCGTGTGCGTGTGTGTGTATGTGTGTGCGTGTAATCTGCATTCAGAGGATTTATTGCTAGTGTGAATAGATTATTGCAACTAATATTGCTTCCAAATAACCGTCAGAAAAAAAGGTGAATACTACACACACACACACACACACACACACACACACACACACACACATAACGGGACTTTACAGACTGAGGTTCACAAGAAAGGCACACACACCAAGGCGAGGTATGCGGCAGTCTGCTGTTGGCTTGTTTAATCAAGCGGAATGCCTTGGCTACTGCATCCACCGGACTCGGTAACTTTAGACCTGTCGGTCACTGAAAATAGGCTCCGCCTATACCCATGGGTATTCTGGCCTGTTGGACCTCGGCCTTTAAAATGGGGGGTCCACTGTAGGACCTTGACCTTGACCTTTGATGATACAGTGGAACGACCCTTTCAAGACCTACACAATTTGGAGACAGTTATGTCTGAAAAATGTATCAAGAGAAAATCGGTAAACCTAGGGTCTTGAAAACGGATGGTGTTAATTAAGACTGGAGGTCTCAAAAATGGGTGGTGTGAAAACTGGGGATCTTAAAAGGGGGGTTCTGCTGTTAGACTGGAGGTCTCAAAAATGGGTGGTGTTAATTAAGACTGGAGGTCTCAAAAATGGGTGGTGTTAATTAAGACTGGAGGTCTCAAAAATGGGTGGTGTTAATTAAGACTGGAGGTCTCAAAAATGGGTGGTGTGAAAACTGGGGATCTTAAAAGGGGGGTTTTGCTGTTATTGAACCAGATGGCGTTTGTTTGCCAGCTACTCAATATGAAAAGGTGCATGATGTTTAGTTATGTTCTCTGTTATAAATCTTCTCTTCATTTGTTTGCCTTACCTTTGGTCTACTTGCTGACACGATCACAGACGCACACACACTGACACACATGCACACACACTCAGACTCTGACACACACACATGCACACACACACACACACACGCTGACACAACTTTCTGTTCCAATGCTGGGAGGTCATCTTTGGATGAGAATATAGAATGGGTGGAATAAAATTAGCAGCGAAATGTGTGGGTGGTTTTTTTTCCCTCTTGTAGGTTATGACGTTTAGTTGCATGTTTATTTGCCATAATCAATGATGGTGCTTTATTTGTATATAGTGGGTTTTTTTTCTTGTAGACTTCTTTGTTTTCAAATTTTGTATTGTCCATTTCAAGAGACATATTTGCCGTTTGAGATTTGATGAGTAACATTTGTGCAAAACTGTACCATGTCAATTGGCTTTGCAGTTTGCGTATAAGTGAACCTAATTTTAATTTGAACTACTAAGTACTTTATATTTGAGCTAGTGCTCATTACTGATACCTTGTACCAACCTTTTCAGCAGTTTACCCTGATGTAATTGGTAACGTGCATATTTGCACTCCCAGAGGTTGTTTTTGTTAAACGGCAAGCAGGGAAATTTGTTCTTGTCACTAGAAATTTCTCGTACCTAATAAGTTAAAATCTGAAAACGCCAGAAACAAAATCTGCTTCTGGTCGTTGTGTGCTAGTTGAGATTTCAGATTTAAGTTTTTTTTCTTGAAATATGCAACGCTACCCTGACCATCTGTTTTAACAGACTGAGTGATTTCTTTGATGGTAAGAAATGTTTTGTAAGGAGATTGGGAATGCAAAATGGCCAGTGCGATCACTGAGTGATCTAGGGTGGACTGTTCGGGAGACTGCATGAGAGAGAAGTACAAATGTAAGGCTTTGGTTGAGAAGGTAGCTTTTGAATAAGGGGCATAATCTTCTTCTGACTGTGGTCTGACCTTTTTTGGTTTTCTCCCTTCTGACACGTGCTGTGTAAATCTGTGTGTTGGATTTGGAGGCGCATGCTTATTTATTTTGGGTTTCTTTATACATTTTCTTTTGTTTGGTTCTTGTTACTGTTTGTGTGCATGTGTTTGTTAGTTTCTTTCTTTCTTTTTACTTTTATTGAAGCCTAAACTTTCCCTCTTTTTGTTGCTTGTTTGAATGCTTTTAAAATGAATAACATGCAGTCCGAGAATCTACTGCAACATTTATTTTGGAGACATTTTAGTACATGTAAAGAAGTTTCTATGATGTTTGTTTGTTTATTTATGTTTTTACATTTAGTCAAGTTTTAACTAAATGTTTTAACGTAGAGGGGGGAATCGAGACGAGGGTCGTGGTGTATGTGTATGTGTGTGTGTGTGTGTGTGTGTGTGTGTGTGTGTATGTATGTAGAGCGATTCAGAGAAAACTATTGGACTGATCTTCATGAAACTTGACATGAGAGATCCTGAGTATGGTATCTCCAGACAAATTTTTCATTTTTTTGATAAATGTCTTTGATGACGTCATATCCGGCTTTTCGTGAAAGTTGAGGCGGCACTGTCATGCTCTCATTTTTCAACCAAATTGGTTGAAATTTTGGTCAAGTAATCTTCGACAAAGCCCGGACTTTGGTATTGCATTTCAGCTTGGAGGCTTACAAATTAATTAATGAGTTTGCTCAGTAAAGTTGTCATTAATATCGATTTTTCGCAAACAGATTTAAATTTGATTGCATCGTATTCTTCATCACATTCTGAATCTAAAAATATACATGTCATGTTTACTCTTAAAATGTGATCACAATTAACGAAAATAGATTAATTAGTCTTAGGTTTTAAATTTAAGAAATCGATCCAAAAATGATTTCATCTTATTTTTTTATCATTTCCTGATTCCAAAAACATATAGATATGATAGGTTGTATTCAAAACAAGCTCAGAATGTCAACAAGAATACAGAAAGGCGCGCTTTCCTGCTTAGCACAATACGCTACCGCGCTAATCTGGCTTGTCAATATCACTACGTTTTGCACGTGGGAGGTGAGCGATTTCCTTCACGCGGGGATTGACGAAGCTGTACTGTCTTGGTGAAAAAAATACAGTGCGTTCAGTTTCATCCCGTGAGTTCGACAGCTTGACTGAATGTAGTAATTTCGCCTTACGCGACTTGTTATGGTTTAACTTAAACTGCTGCATTCAACTAATGTGATTTTGTTCTTATTGCTGAATTTTGTTTTGTTGTTTACATTTTGCGTTCAAGTTTGACTGATATGATATTATGCTTGACTATGTTTTGTTGAGTTTGTGTGTATGATTTGAACTGCAGACGAGATTAGCTAGGATGTGCCACTGTGACGGATGAGACTTGTCATTTTGAAAGTTAATTTGCACTGACACTGTCCCTTCCACAGAAGTAACTTAATTAGGTCAGCCTGGGTGATCATTGCAGTCGTTAAGAACGTATAACTCGGCAGATATTGAATCAAATGAAATTTTTCTTTCTAGGCCTGGGAAGCAGGAATATTCAGATGATGCTGTACGAGGGTCAGGTACAGTGGAACCACCCTTTTCAAAATCCAAACATTTCAGAAAATCAGGTATTGAAAAGGAGGAGTTAAGCAGACGTGGTGCTGGGTATTTCTGGGCGATTCAGTCTATCGTGATGTCTTGATTTCTTATACAAATGGCGCTCAAAACAAAGAATTATCTTTGATGTTAAAAGAATAAAAATGAGCGCATTCGTATTCTTGGATATGTTTTGCCGCAGACACTTTTTTGTACAGGGAGAGTTTTAGATAAATGCAATAGGCTGACAAGTTACCGGCACTAGGCACTGGTTTCTTGGAGAGAAAATAATTTTGGTTATGTTCGGTCTTTTGGGAAAGGAACTTAGAAGGCTGACTAGCTCCATTTTTTTTTTGCCCTCTCACTTCCACCCCCTCCAAATAAATCAGAACAAAACAAGCAGACAGACACATAAAAAATGAACAGAGAAATGTGCCTGTGGGTAAAACAGAACGCAACAATATTCTTTCCGCTGCATACACACTGACTGATCTACACCATGTTACATCATGTAACTTTCATTTGCAGCAGGCATAAACACTGAAAGTTTTGTGTTTGAGTTATGCATACATTAATTTTTGTTGCAAAGTTGTTTTAACAATGTGTAAATGAAATTACGCAAAGTCACTTTGTGTTTTCAAAGGCCTTTTTGTCAGTCTGTTCCAATTTATTCATCTTTTTGCTGTTATGCATCAGGGAATCATCAGACAGTATGAGAAAAAAAGGAGGATTGCATCATTGTTCGCCTTCTTATTTTCCACAAAACACGGTATTAAAACTTGAATGAGAAATGACTGCAGCATAATTATGTACATCTGAAACCTTCAAATGCTAATGTTCGTAGTTTATACTTACTTTGGTCTTAGTTTGTAGAATGTGTTGAAACCAGCCGGCCTTGATAGTTTTGTGCTAATCTTTTCATGTATAGATCGAAGCATAGTTGAGATAATTTCGAATTGAGATGTCTTTTTTCGCAAGCTGCCTTTAATTTATTATTGACGTCCATTTCTTTTTGCCTCTGTAAGCAAAACACACACACACACTGCTGATATTATTATTTCAATTATGTCTGCACACAGATATTGCATAATTATTATGTATGTATTATTATTCTTGTTTTTGTACAATGTTGACTTTTGGACACTGTGTAACATTCACACCCAAAAACCAAATAAAGTAATTTGACCATTACCAGTCATTGTTGTGTCCGGATTTTGTGTAATACCGGCTGTCACTCACACAGCTCAGTCAGAACCTGTACCTTCAAGAGAGAGACAGAGAGAGGAATGGGTGTGCACTCGCGTGAACAAAAAACTGTCGAGCTTCACAGATGTCGTCGTTGGGTAGTTTTGGGTTTGTTTTAGATATGATTTTTGAACTGTAAATGCACTCAGCTGCAACAAAAACGCAAAACGAAGGCTGTGAGCTGCACTGTGCCTTTAACCCGTGATTTGTAAAAATGTAAAAATATTTTACAAATTACGACGAACCTAAAACCGCGATTTGTAAAAATGTAAAAAAAAAAATCCATTCATTTCTCTATTCAGCCTATTGTCCCATCGCTGGGAAATTCGGATCGCTTAATTCCTCCCAGTGGAAAGCTAGCAGCAACAGAGTCACGCTACCCCAAAGTCAAGGGATCCATTAGATTTGTTTTTCATTCTTTTTTCATTTCTTTATCACTTCTTGCACCAAATACAATCCACTCAATTACAAGAAAAACCTCTGACCTTTCATACATGTGCCATTCTGGCGGTAAAAGGCAACTTATGACGAGTAAAACCGGCTTAACAGAAAAACACAGGTCGTCTGAGGACGCGCGTGACGTCACACAGCGTAATACAGGTCAAACTGATGAAAACTTTGACTTACTCTAATTGATCCGAACATTTATTTATGCACTTTAACTAAATAAAGTGTCTCAAAAGAATTAAAAATGGAGTGCACTAAGTTAGGTTTATGGAAAAGTTGCAAATATGGAGATAATAGGGGAATTCCAAACTTCATCTACTGGCGCTAAGATTTCAGAGAGCGCCGAAAGTTTGGGTTGAAGATGATCAAACATTACTGCAATTAAAGTAACAACAGGGCCCTAAAAAGTACCTAAGCAACATAATGTCTATCTCCACTCATAATTATCATCTAAAATCAACATATAGGCTTAGATTGCATAAAATAGCACACTTAACTCATTCAATCTGAAAATAGATAGGTCATGACGTCACAAAACATGGCCGCCGCTGAAACGTAAACAACTCTGTAGTGATCGAGGTTCATGCCGTCTGCTAAAGGTGCACATTGTCACAGATGCGAAAAATATCTATCAACATAAGGCATCTGTAGTTGCCGTGTTTTTGAATATAAAAAAACGCCAACTTAAACAGAAAAAGAATGATAGGTAAAAAGAACAAATTCTCTCAGGGAGGAGGGGGAAAAGTCTTTCAGGTTATTTTTTGAAACAATCCTGATCAGATGCGAAAAATATTTATCAGCAGAAGACAAGGGGAACAATAAGTAATAGCAATCAAAGACGCGAAGCGCTAAAGCGACAGCACAAAGTGCCTAGCCTAACTAGGGGGGTCCGGGGATTTTTTGCTTCTCAAAAAAACCAAATGGTGCAATATGGTGTGATCTGAGCTCCAAGTTAGCCATTAAATTGCCTGCTGACACACCGATGAGGGACAAACTCTATGGACCCATGGAGAGCCTCCGGCGTACAGCAGCCTTCATCAGGGCCTCCGGAGTTGCTGTCTGAGCGAACGACGAAGAAGAAGAAGAAGAAGCCATTAAATTCAGGTTTTTTTGCCTCCCCCATTTATTTTTTAGGCGGACTCTTTTGCCTTTTAGGCAGAATAAAAAAATATTATGGCAAAAATTTGTCTTTCGGCGGACAATTCCCATGCCGGTTTCCTGTTGTTGCAGTGTTTTTAATAAAAAACCGCCAAATCAAACAGAAATAGGATGATAAAAAAAGAAAAAAAGTTCTCACTGTAATGCAGAAAATGTGTCGCTGGGTGCTTTGGGTGTCTTTGAGAAAGAAGGAAACTACTCATAAATAAATAATAAAAAAATAAAATGAAAAAAATTGAAACGATTAAAAAAAAACTATTCTGAAAAACAGTAATAAAAAAAATATATAAAATAAAAAATTAAATAGAGAAATAAAGAAATACTTTAATTTATTAATACATTTATTTTTTGCTGAAGAAAAACTAAATAAATCCATCTAACTATGAAGGGAAAGTTGTAGGTTTTGTTTTCTTTAGGCTAGTATGAAGTCCACATCATTAAACAAACATACTTTTATTATACAATGCAAAGGGGGAGGGGTGGAAAAAAAAATTCTTAATACGCAAAACTTTCCCAAACACCATTCAAATACACAAACTTTTCACAAAATATCTGCATACACAAAACTTTCCCAAACAAAACTCAAGGGAGACAATATTGTCATTCAAATGTGAGTGACTTCCCTTGTGTTACTCCCAGGGTAATTGAGAGTGACTTCCCTTGCATAACAATGCCATGGAAACCAGTACTTTTACAGCTCTATACCAGATTGGTTTCCCCCCCCCCCCCCCCCTTTTTTTTTATTAGTACTTAGCAGGAAGATGTGCATTCAAGCATGAAAAATAAACATACACAATTGCATCAAAAATATACATGTGCAATCATAAACATACAAGATCTAATATTTTCTAAGCCCGGCCGGGACTTTTTTTTAACTAGTTTAAGTGACAATAGTTTCTTGTAGCACACAGCACTCTTCAGCAGATGAAAATTGAATCCACAGCGCTTTAAGTCCAGTGGTCATAAGGTTATGACGCATACTCAATTTGCTGGTGATTGTCACATAAATGTTCATCTTCAGCAGATGATGAGGACTGTTCTTTGTAGCACAATAAAAATCTTAAGCAGACTACAGTTCCGTCTGCAAGCGGGTGTACTTCTTGAGATGAAGTCGATGAAGCAAATGTCTATCCTTGCACACTAATAATCCTCAGCAGATGCCGGAGCCTGTTTCTCGCGGAACAATGAAATCTTCAGCACACAACCGTTGATTCCATGGCGCTGTGACTGCAGATGAAGGTGACGATTCAGACAGGCCGTCACGTGGACGCTCACCACCTGCGGAAAAAAACCAGAACAAATCACGCTTCAAGAACAAGCAAAAATAAAAGGTGGCCATTTCTGCTGAAAGAAGTCATAGTGGTCAAATTTATTCATGTACAACCCAAGACTGTTTGCATGACTTTTCATCTGTTTTACAATGTGCAATCACTGATACTTCATTGAACGTTTGGAAAGTGGGATTCAGTGAGCACAGTAACGTTGGCTTACATTTTGGTCTAATTTTGACCTCACGTTTCTCTTATCAGAGGCTTCAGTCAACAATGCCCAAAGTCGCAGAAATGGCCACAAATTTAATAAGAAAATACTTGCTAAGCAATGATTGCACTTGATGTTCATCAAACCCGTGTTATAGCACAAGAAGAATACCACGAAAGTCCATGACGACAATGTCAAACTGAAAAGCTCTGCTGTAGATCTCTTGTCAACAACTATTCTATATTTTCTTTGCAAAAATTGTATTTTGGAACAGACAAATAGGTCTACTGGTTTGACTTTTCTTTTTTCTAATACCATACACCCATAAGTTTTCTTAGCATCTGTAAAAAAATTTAACTTCAGAAAGGTTGTATTTATAAAAACGAAAGTTTCAACGCCGTAACAATTTTTAAAGGCAGTTGCACAGGGGAGGCAATTTGACTCCATGTCACCCGAAGGTCTGTACTCACCTGATTTCAGCGTTGCCTTGGAGTACGACTGGACGAGTTGTCATTCATTTCCCCCGTTGTCCTGTTTCTGTTCGGAGTTCCCCTTTCTCTTGGTGGCATGTTCTGCAAATGATTTCAGTTACTGAACAACACACATCAACAATACACTGTCAAACGTTAAACCTTTTTCCTCTCATTTTCATATTCTGTTTCTTAGCTCAGGTAAGTGATGTCAATACATCTGGGAAAATCAGGTCTTAAAAAGGAGGGAGTCTTAAAATGGGGGTAAATTTACAGAGGTTATAAACAGAAAGTCTGAGAAAACAGGGTCTTAAAAAGGAGGGAGTCTTAAAATGGGGGTAAATGTACAGAGGTTATGAACAGGAAGTCTAAGAAAGCAAGGTCTTAAAAGGGAGGGAGTCTTAAATTGGGGGTAAATTTACAGAGGCTATGAACAGAAGGTCTTAGAAAACAGGGTCTTAAAAGGGAGGGAGTCTTAAAAGGGGGGTTCCACTGTACACAAATTCAAACTATATGATTTTTGTCTTAGCAGTCTGTGAAAATGTGAAATCTCCTGCCGTTTATCCAAAGGGTGCATAATTATGTGAAAAGACAAAACTGTTACTTGGGTAATGTGTCTTCGGGGGAAGCAATTTCACCAAGCATAGCTTGGAGGAGCGTACTCACCTTATTTTAGAAGCTGCTGGAACACGACTGGTCGAGTTGCCTTTCACTTCCGGCAGTCCTGTCTCCCCTTTTCCCCTTTTCCTTGCTGTCAAGTTCAGAAAGTGACTTTAGCTACAAAACCACAAATCAATCATACATGTGCACTCACAGCTTGGAGGCTTGTACAACAAACAAACGCTGAATTAACCTGGATTTTTCAGAAGTACACTACTTAAGACATGTCTGCTATTACTATCTGTTGATAATCTGCTGACGTGATTGTTTTTCTTAGCATTCTGTGAAAACGATGAATTTCTGCAAGTAACAAACTACTGCTCATCCAAAGATGGTGCATTCAAAAAGTATTGTTAGGGTAACATCTCTTATTTCCAACAAACACAAGGAGAAGAATTCCAGTAATTTCAGCTCGTTATCTCTCACTCACTTACTGCTCATCCAAAAGTAAAAACTGTAACAGGAGAAACGTCTCTTCGTGGCAGTTATACAGGGGAGACAATTTCACTAAACGTAGCTAGGAGGTGCGTACTTACCTGATTTTAGCAGCTGCCGGAACACGACTGGTCGAGTTGCCGTTCACTTCTGGCAGTCCTGTCTGCGGCCTGTGTTCCCCTTTCTCCTGCTGTTAAGTTCAGAAACTGACTTCAGCACCACAAAATCAACTGTACATGTGCACACACACACCTTGGAGGTATTTGCTCAATTATATTAGATTTCTCACAATTATGCTATTCAACTGTTTTCTTTGCTATTCAAATGATATTGTACAAGATCAAAAAACTTCTGGGCAGTCTCTTACGAACGGTGTTCAGCTGCAGCATTAAAAGGTGATGGATGCTACGTGCACAACTCATATAATTACTGAGAAATACCGTACACATGTACAGCATAGTTATACCAAAGTATTTTCTGAGAAGCAGAACTGCAGAGTAAAATCCTTAATTTTCAATTACGTAAAACTCCCCCGTAAGCGGCGTATGGCTGCCTGAATGGCGTGGTAAAAACGGTCATACACTCGTGCTAAAAACATGAATGAACATGGGAGTCTAAGCCCATGAACGAAAAAGAAGAAAAATTACGTAAAACAAAGATTACCACTAGTTCAGTGCTTTTTGATGAATGATGTTCCATGTTTACATGCAAAAGCTTTCATTTACACTGGTGAAAATAAACAGTGATTTTCTTTGGAGGAATGAACAGACCACTCACGTGATTCCATGAGTAGAAAGAACAGAGCAGCAACCTTGTCGGTCTTCGCTGTGGAGAGTCCTGGAAAATAGAAAAAAATAAAACATAAACTATAAACATGTGTTTGATCTCTCATTGGTTGCACACACTGAAAACGTAAACTGTTTCCAGGCTTGGCTGCCCGTTTCATCGCATGCATGTCCTGGATAGACGAAAAGAGAACATTTAAAAGTGTATGGTCATCAGACGTGCATGCATGGCTGCCTGTCTCATCAGTTCCTCGTCCGTTGAAAGCGTGTGACAGTAAACAAAAACAAGAAATTCCTCCGAGGTAGGAAAAACACCCCCGTTGGTCAAAGGGAAATAACCATTCTCACTGCCACCAACTGAGAAGGTTATTTCCCTTTGACCATTAATATGTCCCTCTATAAGTCCTTGTAGAATCTTAATCCACCAATACCTCCCTAACCGTGTGTTTGACTGGTCCCAATTTTTGTAAGGACCGTCTCAGGAATGTATAGAACCTGTTCACCAAGTTTGGTGACGATCGGTCCGTTCATTCTTGAGATCTATATGCGAACACAAACAAACAAACAAACACATCGACCGAATCCTATACCCACCCCTATACCGGGGGTGTAAAAACATCAGGCCTGGTTGGCTCTCGTTGGATGCACGCACATGACCAGAGAAAAGACAAAAGTAACCATGTAAATTGCCAGCATGCACTCATCCCTTGTACGCACATGAGAACCAACCATCAATTGGACAAAGCCATTTTGAGAGATATACATATGAGATATACATATTTACAATCCAGGTCCAAATGACCTTTTGTCCTATGAGGCTGGGAACAACACGTCATATTGAAGCGCTAAAAGTTTTATTGACTGCCATGATACCTATCACGCTATATGCTGTCAGCAAAAAGTCAATACTCTGATAAGGAAAACAAACGCTGAATATTGCCCATTGAACTGCAGCAAGATGGTTGCCTCCCCTGGAGATTATGTTCTCTGTTATTGGTCACATTGTCAGACCTGCCAACCCCTATGGAACCTCAAGTGTAGCAATTTACATTTTTTTAAAGTTCAGTGTAGCAAATGGTGTTTTAGTGTCTACAAATTATTCATATTTTTTATAAAGTTAATTAGGGTTCTCCAGATAGACTTTCTGCACTGCCACTTTTCAGTGTGGACAATGTTCATGACACAAATTCTGACCATGCACTGCACAGAGTGAGAATCAAAAATGAGTACCAGGACTCACAAAAAAGAGCAAATTGTTGTATGCTTCTGATTATTCGTTTGAGCATAGCAATTTTAAGCCTGGCATAACAGCGTAGCATTTTGTCTTCAAAAGTAGCATGCTACGCTGACAGCGTAGCGGTTGGCAGCTCTGCATTGTTATACCTTGAGTGCTATGGTTTTTTCATTGACTTTTTTTTAACCAAATTTTTAACTTCATTTTTTCAGCAGTCACGGGTTCAATACACCTTGGTTTTCCTCTACTTTCCTAGGCGTGCGAACCCAGAAAGAATAGAGTCACCATGTAGAAGACTGTGTTCTAGCAGACTGTGTACCCTTAACAATGCTTGCCTCAGCTTACTCTGAGTGGATCTTGTACCGCTTTTTGGGGACTACAAGGTGCCTCAGATACAGGTCATAATAAGAATACTCAAAAAAGTCTTGCACACAGCATGGCAAACAATTCATTGTCATACACTGTTGTGTTTAAAACCAGATGTGCATACACACATCTCCGTCTTTTTCTTCTCTAGTTCTTTTAAAAATATTTTTTTGTATTTACTTTTTTTTCAAATGGGGTCAAAGATGAAAACTGAAAGGGCTCAGGGGTCAATGATGTTTGGAAAAAAGTGGCGCCTTGTAGTTGTGTCACTTTTGTAACTTGACGTAATTTTTACTTCACTAATAAAATCACAGCAAACACGTAACTTGGTACACAAGTCTAGACTAGAATTCTTTGGCAACAAGCATTATCTCTAAAGTTAACCTAAACTCACTTAATTGTACAATTTATCGCAAATTCTAGCCTTTAGTAACCAGTACCTGAAGATCCTAGGATGATGACGACGACGTCGATGATGATGACCAGGACGACGATGATGATGACCTACCTACCGGCAGTGACGATCCCTAGCAAAATGACACGCTCCCCAGCAGAGTGCATCAGGTGCCCAGTGTTCTCCGTCCACCCACTGGCAGCAGAACTCCCCGAGTAGGCCGTTAGCTACAGGAGGCTGAAAACTGGGCATTGGTCCCCCCGTTTACCCGGACCCCCTTCGATTCCCGCCGCCCTATATGTCCCCGGAACTGGCGATGCACGCAGCCCAAAGGCCCAGGTTACACAGCTCAGCCTCGAAGGCACCCGCCCCTCCCCCGGTTCATCCCCCAGATCGACCAGAAGGCCTGGATTGTGAACCCCCCCTCTCCCTCACCCTCGACCAGCCGAATGACCAGCCCCCCAAGAGCTTACTCATCAACATCAATGTAACTAGCATCAAAAGCTGGAGCCAGAGCCTACGCCAGGGGCCTGTAAGAGGACCCCCGACTACATCCAGAAGGGATGCAGGGTAACAGACAGCCCCACTGATGTTGATGAGTAAGATTGAAGGACCAGCCACCCAGCCGGTCGGAGATGAGGGGGAAGGGGGACTCCCAGGCCAACTGGCCGATCTGGGGGACGAGCCGGCGGAGGGACGGATACCTACGAGGCCGAGCCGTGTAACCCAGACCCCCAGGCCGCACGCATCCCCAGCCCCGGGGGCATACAGGACGACAGGATCAAAGAAGGCCCGGGCCCACGGGAGAAACCATGGTGCGCACTCCCCAGTTTTCAGCAACCTGCAGCAAACGGCCCAGCTGTAGGGAGCCTGCTGGGGGCCCAGCGAGCTTCGGGAGGACGCCGAACAGCAAGAAGACCCGGCCAGAGACACGCATCTTACCTACGCGCTGCTCCCCCAGACGACTGGGGGCTGGTCCAAACTGCCATTAAGCTACGTCGTCCCGGTCTCCTGTGATGGCCGCCTGAAACAAAAACAAGCTAAATGTAAAACAGCAAGAACACACCTGTCTAAGCATACACACAAAAATATGACAATAATGAATAATGAACCGAATAAACAGAAGAAGAAAAATTACTAAATGGGACAGGGAATAATTAAGAGAATTGCAAAGGTGCAGGCAGTCATTTAGGCTCATCAAGTACAAACAAAATGTTGATGATATACTCCTTGACTTATATGGACTTTACTTCTGAATTATAAATATACACCCACCCTCTCCCCCTCCAAAAAAAAAGAAGGTTATAACTTACAAACTGTTGTTTTTTTTACTATCCATTTTCAAACACGAAAAAATAGATAAATAAATAAATAAAAAATAAATAAATACAACACACAAAAATTCAAAAACAAATAAAGATATAATTATGAACTAATTGTAACTTGTTTTAAAATAATAGGGAAAACAGAGGGGAATGTTTTTTAAGTCTAAGAAAAGGACAAAAACTACACATATGAAGTACACAAGAACAAGGTTTGCTGGGAACACAAGTCATGCAACTGAATCTCTACCATTCAAATTATTTTTGAGTATTATTTTTTAAATTATATATAAAGATTCTATGCAATGTACAAGAAAACAACAACCAAAACAAAAACAAACACACAAACAATAACAACAACATTAATCAACACCAATAATATTATTAATTGTCAGTAAGTACTGGTGTCACATGACTGATGTGAACCAGTTGATTGGCTAATGGCGATGCGCTAAAACTGTTAGCGCACTCTTGGAGTGCGCTAACTTTTCCACAGAGCGTATTCTTACGCCCTTTACCTAAGCAAGACTGTGCTCTCATCCTCAGAATTAATTACTGACATGTAGCTTATATTCTCCACAATACCAAATGACCATAAATTCCCTACTTCTCAATTAAAGCAGAAGTGGTTTGTTTTTTCTGACAGATTGCATGTGCCTGTGCCACAGTGCGGCTGCCACTGATCTAAAAATAGAAGCCGCTGGGTTTCATCTAATTCTCGCCGACTTGCATAGATTCTTCTCATCGTGTTAGTGGCATGTAGCTTATCATCCACATTACCAAATGATGAGTTAATATAAAATTCCCACCCGCTAGCAGAAAACACAAGTGTTATTCCGATAACGTACCAGCTAGACCAGTTTGGAAGACTGACTCGATCGACTCTGTCATACGTAGCCGCACTGACTACACTGAAATACGACTGCATCAGTTCAGTTTCCGAATTATTATTTCAAGGCAAGAACAATCGTAATCGAAAACGTGTAGGGTTCAGAACGTTCTTACCATTATAAGACTTATTACCAGCGTGCCTCGTGCGTGCAGACTCAGTCAGTGCAGACTGCATGCAGTGGTTTGATTGCCCTAGCAGACGACATAAACCCCGCTCAGCAAATTAACATGTTGGGCAAATGTGAACGAAAAAACGATGGGGATATAATACGTGTAGGGTTCAGAGCATTCTTACCGTTCATATTTAGTATCAGACTCCCCGATGAATGAAGATACAACACGAAAATATGCCACATTTGTTTTGAAAATGTGCGAACCGTCGAGTCCCGCGGCTTCGAGTCAATTCAAGGGGAGTCACTCCGCACAGTCAATCCGTCGAAGCTCGACTGGAGGTTTCGAATCGCAAATAATGAAGAGCACAGCCCTTTCTCCGAGTTCAAATGAGGTCTCTCTGAAAGATCATCACTGTTCAGATTAACGCTACACTGGAATTTACCAACAGAAATTAAAATGCGTGTGACGAAAGCACGACACACTTGAGACACCCCACACAAAAGTAGATCTTTACTGTACACGACCTGACCACACAGTTATGCCTATTCAAATGCGCGTTGCAAAATGCGCGCTTGGAATCTTCTTTTTTCTATGGCGGTACTGACAATATCGTTATTGAAACAATCCCAGTGCACTAAGGGATTTATAGAGCAAATCTCGAAAATAATTATTGAACTCAGCGCTATGCGCTTCGTTCAATAATGAATTTTCTCGATTTGCTCTATAAATCCCTTAGTGCACTGGGATGTCTCAATAACTTAAATAATACTACTACTAATAATAATAATAACAATAAAATATTTAACAGTCAGTTCATAACCAAAGAACAAGAGATACATATCCAAAACGAAAACATTCCCAAAATTATTTTCGGTACAGTGCTGTTAAAAGATGTACAAGGGAGAAAACTTTGCCATGTCTATCATAAGAGTGACTCTCCTTGGTTCTCCTTCAGAGTGACATTTTCTATTTATACTAATGGACACACATGCAGCTATCGGGAGGACGTCAGCCAATAATTATTAACTTCAGATTGAATATTTCTCCGCCAATTTCAAGCTGTACAGTTATTTTGAGGGAGAAAAGTATGTCACGATCTTGCAACTGAAGCAGATTTGTGATGTAATTCGATTGATTGTACTCAAAATTTGATTTATTCGAAAATGCACCAAGCGGTTACGTCCCTTGCATAAAAAAAGAAATATTTTGAGTTAGAGCTAATTTAAAAGTCAAAATACTATTTCTCATCACAAATTGGAACCCAAGGGGAGAATGCTTGGTCCAAAGTTGGATTAGCAGCACTTTGAAGGGGACTGAGGGGAATAGTCAGTATTAAGTTTGTGTGAGATAAAGCCGGCTGACGTCCTCCCTGTAATGGACACCATTTTCCCCAAAACAGATTTAATCTGTTTGTTCAGCTATTTTACTGATTTTTGTGTACTTCTTTTTCTTCTTTTGAAATTTATTTGTCTTCCTTTTGTACAGCTGGTTTGTACTTTTTAAACTTAAAAGTTTCTCTCTAGCCTCATACATCTTGGGATTGCCGGAAACATGTATTTCTAATGCGTTTTCTTTTCCTTCTAATCATCTCCCAATCTGCACTTTTTTCTATTTTAGATCAATAATAAACTCAGTTTTTCAAAATTATGCCACATTTGATTTTTTTTTAAAGTCACTCAGGTTTATCATGTCTTCCTTTCGTGTCCTAAAAATGAATAAACAAGGCCACCTTTGAAAATGCTTTGTGAATATACAGCTTTGTTTAAATTCCTTTCCTACCAGACTAAAATCTTCCAGTTGGGTCCCCTGCACCTGCCAGCCGATGTCAAACAGCTACACATCATTGGGGTGTGCATGTTAAAGATCTCACGATTGACAAAGGGGTCTTTCCTGGCAAAATTCTATAGGCATAGATAAAAATGTCCACCAAAATACCCGTGAGACTTGGAATAATAGGCCGTGAAAAGTAGGATATGCGCCGAAATGGCTGCGATCTGCTGGCCGATGTGAATGCGTGATGTATTGTGTAAAAAAATTCCATCTCACACGGCATAAATAAATCCCTGCGCCTTGAATATGTGCGCGATATAAATTGCATAAAATAAAAAAATAAAAAAATAAAATAAATCCCTGCGCTTAGAACTGTACCCACGGAATACGCGCGATATAAGCCTCATATTGATTGATTGATTGACAACCCCCCCCCCCCCCCAAGAGCATTCTGCAGTTATGTCCCTTGCACCAGAAAGCTAGCCAGCTATATTTTGGGAAAGATATTTTGTTCTTACTCACATGTCATACTCTGCATAGTTGCGGGCGATATTTCAGGGGAATTTTTGTTTAAATTTCAGGCATATTGCTAGCAGGAATAGAAATATGAACAGCTACCCAGAGATCACCGCCAGTCTCACCTGCAAGCGTCCGTCCAGAGCCAAAGATCCTGGGGTCCGACGTCCGGGGTCCGCGGGTCTCCTGCGATGGCAGCCTGCTGGAAACAAAAACAATCTGAATGTAAAGTAATAACAGCAAGTACTCATGGGTATCAACAAAATTTATGATTATAAAAAATAATGGTTGTGATTATCCAGACTTTTTTTAAAACAATTAATGGCACTTGGGCTTAAAGAAAGACAATGATATTTAGGCCTGATTAACACTATCACAGACACACCTAATGCAACAAGAGAGAATTAAACCCGATACATTTTTAGGAAACTAGTTTGGTACCATAATTTGCAGTGACGACGAGATATCTCAGAAAAAAATCATATGTTTCAGGTAAAACGCTAACAGGCAATATGAACAGCAGCTACCCAGAGATTACTGCCAGTCTCACCTGCAAGCGTCCGTCCAGAGCCAAAGATCCTCGGGTTCGACGTCCGGGGTCTCCAGCGATGTCAGCCTGCTGGAAACAAAAACAAACCCCTGAATATTGAGCAATATTGATATAACAGCAAGAACAAACTTTACTTATAAATTGATTGAAATTTTAATTAAACAATATTTGACTCAGTGTGGACTATTATGGGATTGTATTTCCTCTTCTAAACTTCCTAAATTGTTTAATTAATTTCATCATTTAAAATTAAATTCTAACATTTTTACTTAAGTTAAAGTTGAAGTTTCTGACATTATTAAATTTGATTCTTTTTCATTTCCTGAATCCAACTTTTTTTTTTAGATATCTCATGTTTACTGCAAAAATGCCTACTGCTCAACATTTAAAAAAAAAAAAGGTCCTATGTTCGCAAGCTTTGCGGAAACAAGTGCGACCCATCTCTGTTTTTGGCTAGCTACACCTCACTTGGATTGTGGATGATTGACCCAGGGTTATCAGTATCAGAGTTTCATTTACAAGTGCGCCTTGTCTCAAAATGTCACATTGGAATTGCCTTCAGTGCATCAAAGGGCACACTGAGATTACGTACCACTGCACCGACCCATGCAGTACAGTGTTCGGAATGACCTAAGCAAAAACGTGCGCCAAGCCGAGGAACTTGGGAGTTTGTGAAATGCGCTGTGATTGGCTTTTGAAATGTAATTCATGAGTATTCAAGCAATCCTGCAAAGTATCTGCACTTGCGCGTTTACCTCTGTGAAAACTGCCAATAGAAGCGATATCGATCGAAACACAAACACACACTAACCTGATACACTGGCAAATTCTCATATCATCACATGGAACCAAATAGCACTATTTTGCATCTTTTGACAAAAGTATTTTGGCACTGCCTAACCTGCTTTGTGTGTTTTGCCTTGGACTATGTAATGTCCCATCAAAATTTGGTTGAGGGGAACAAATGTCCCATTGTCTTTTTCTTCCAGGCTAAACCCTGCAGTATTGATCGTTTAATTTTAGGCCGGTCGATTGACTGACATTCTTTTGGGATTCCTTTGCTCTACTTTTCTTCAGCTGGTTTGCCTTTCAAACCAAATTTTACCTCTTGCCCCACATAGTATCTTAGAAATGCCTGAAATGTGTTTAAAAAAAAATTATATTAAGATATTCTCCCAAGCTGCATATTAGGGTGGATATATATATATATAGATATACGACTTGTGTCTGTGTGTTTGTGTGTTTGTGTATTTGTGTATTCGCCATGCACGGCCAAAGTTCTCGATGGATCTGCTTCAAATTTGGTGGGCTTATTCAGAGAGACCCCGGACACAACCTCATCGATGAGATATTTCAACACGTGCTCTCAGCGCGCAGCGCTGAACCGATTTTGGTTCCACCTCAGCTATTTTGGTTCCACCTCAGCTACCCGGGCCCCCATACCGACACACCAAAGCCAAAGTTCTCGGTGGATCTTTTTCAAATTTGGACACCGTATTCAGCTACAGCCCGGACACAATATCATCGATGAGATATTTCAACACGTGCTCTCAGCGCGCAGCGCTGAATCGATTTTGGTTTTTGTGTTCATTTCATCATTATAAGTAACTCTTCCTTATCTTCTCATATTCTCCAGGTTTTCAGCGTTTACCTCCCTTCCTTCGTAATGGTGCACTATAGTGTGAGTGGAGCGTCTTCGGATATTCCCGGCGTTCTGTTACTGTTACTATTTTTAGAAGGTCAACGCAGTGTCCAGAACGTAAATTGGACCCGTAAATTATCCTCACTGTAAAAGTGCAAACGTCGAATCAATTTATAGCCACGCGAAAAATACACTGTCATCTATCTCTCTATAGATACGGCTTCTCTGTGTTTGTGTGTGTGTGTGTGTGTGTGTGTGTCTATGTGAGCAACACCTTTGCATTGTTCAGTTCTGTTTGTGATGTGGTCTGGCGGCTTTTGTGTAAATTTATGTACTGGCCTTCCTTTTACAAGCCATAACTTGCTCAGTCCTGTTTGAGTGGAGTTCGCCTCCAAAGGTGATTAACACGGTTACATTCGTCGACAAGGATGGGACTCGATATGGTCAGGAATGGCATTATGGCCACTGAATCATTTTCGTGCTGTTCCCATTCCACGAATCTGGGAGGGACCTAAGCTTGGCGGGTCCATTGTTCGGACCCGGCGAAGCCGGCGTACGGCTCTAAGTACTTCTTCCCGGCGAAGCCGGCTACCCGGCGAAGCGGGTATTCATTCTAGTATATATATATATATGTATATATGATCAAGAAGAAACTAAGTTTTCAAAATTAAACCACACTTGATTTGCACACATTTCATTCCAAATGAAAGCCATTCAGGTCATCAATGACATCATTACCCAGAGATTACTGCCAGTCTCACCTGCATGCGTCCGCGGAAATTAAGCCAAAGATCCTGCAGCCGGGGAAGACGTTGACGTCCGAGGTCTCCTCCCATGTCAGCCTGCTTGAAACAAAAACATCACCCTGAATGTAAAGCAATAACAGCAACCACACACAAGATTGATAAGTATTAAAAAAAACTATGAATAAAGTAAAATCATGATAATAAATAAAATTATTTAATTTTTTGGTCAATTACTGTGTGTGTGTGTGTGTTAGCAATTCCCAGGCTGGCATTTAAAGAGCTGAGGCCAATCTAAGCATGCCTCAGTCTGACTAGGTATCAGGAAGCTAGTGGCAGTACTTTAGGTGATGCAGGAGTCGAGGTCACAGAAAATGTAGTTAACCTGTGGGCCCGGCCAACCCTAGTTCCATTTTAAACATGGCAACTTCTTCTGCTCTGCGCATGATCGCATATAACTACCAAGATCTGAGAAAAACAATTCTCTGATTGAGTTAAACAACTTTTTTTTTTAAAGTTTAAAGCTTACATTGGAGTCTTTGGTACCTCTTACTTTTTGACTGACTGACAGTGACAGTTTGACTTTTTCAGATTAAAAGGTTTCAACCAGTGCCAGCACACAACAACAACAATTAAGGCAGCAACGTCTAGAAAGCCTTAAAATTTGTGAACAAAGTAAAAGTCGTTTCTTCTGACAAAGCCTATGGCTTTTGGCAATTCAGAAAGTTACTTACAGTGGCGACTTTCACTTTCAGTTCATTTGTAAGAGTTATGTCCCTTGCGCGACTGAAAACAGAATTCTTGTACAATAAAATGCATGACAGCAACGGACAGTCAAAATGGCTATCTTCTTAAATTCCCCTCCATTTTTGATAACATTGCCGGCTAACTTTATCATTTGACGTAAAACTAAGGTTAGGCCTGCAGTTAGAACTTACCATGCTTTGCCGGGGATGCCATAGGCTATGACTAGTAGTACGTAGTACGTACTAGTCTGATCATGTCTGTCGCCGGTGAGTTGTGAAGCAGTGCATAACTTGATTGCCGTCAGTGCATTTCAAAGTTTATCCACACACAAAATATCTCTCGTCACAGCAAAGAATACGGCTCGGGGCGCCTTGTCACATCAGTCAGACGTTGTCTTTACTGCACATCGATCACGCCACCCATCTCAATAGTTGATCCAAGTCAGTTTGGCCCCGCAAGAGTCACACTCTCGGCACTCACTGACTCAAAACAAAATCCTCAGCACCCGATAGAACGAAGTTGGTCCATGCGAAAGCCATTTTACACATACACACAGCTGACTATAAGACTGATTTAACTGAAAGTTTTGAACAGTTTCAATTCCACTTGCCAATAAAAGATCTCTCGTCAGTCGTAGTAACTTGAGTAATGAATCCTCGTCGCCGCAATGAGACTGAGTTGTGTTGATCATCATCGGAAAAAACACCCGCCTTTTCCCCAGGCAAAGATGATTGGTCGAGACCACGCAGTTTGGGTCACGGGTTGAGACTGGTCACGCAAATCCGACTCGGAGGTCACTGCTGAGTTGACCAAGAATGACAATTTCGCGGCTTACAGACGGAACTGTTACTGAGCCGGGGGGGCACACATATAGACACACGAGGACACTCACACACAATCAGAGGGGGCTTATAGTGACTACACAGTACACGTTTGTAACGTGGGAACTGAACTGGCGATGCAGGGGCGGATCCAGTTGCTTTGTAAGGGGGGGGGGGGCACTTTGAATTGAAAGTGAATGTGATGGGCGCGAACCGCCCGAATTTGCTAGGGGGGTCCGGGGGCATGCCCCCCCCCGGAAAAAAATTTGCCCAAAGAAGCAAAATGGTGCCATCTGGTGCCATTTGAACTTAGAAATGGTCATAGAATCAGCATAGAAAAATCTTTTTTTTTCTTCTTCTTTTTTTTTCTCTTTTTTTTCGGGGGGGGGGGGGGGGCACGTGCCCCCTGTGCCCCCCCCCCCCCCTCGTCCGCCCCTGCGATGGTCACTGACTGTGACACGCAAATGTGTCCTTGGTGGTAAACTGACTGTGCTGTCCGCGCGCTTCAAGTTAGCTGCGACCATTTCAGTTTTCTACTGATCTTGTTCGGCAATGAAACTCAGCGTGCAATGAAAGTTTGTGTGTGTGTGTGTGTGCGGTGTGTGTGTGTATGTGTGTGTATGGCGGTGTCACAGCCGGGTGTGTGTGTCAGTGTGTGTATGGCGGTGTGCCGGGTGTGTGTGTCAGTGTGTGCGCGGTCGGGTGTGTGTGTGTCACTGAGTGTGTGTGTGTATGCAGTGTGTGTGTGTGTGTGTGTGTGTGCGGTGTGTGTGTCACGTGTGTGTGCGGTGTGTGTATGTGTGCGCCGGTGTGTGTGTGTGTGTGTGTGTGTGTAGTATGCAGTGTGTGTGTGTGTGTGTGCGCGGTGTGTGTGTGTGTGTGCGGTGGGTGTGGGTGTGAGGTGTGTGTGTGCCGCGGTGTGTGTGTGTGTGTGCGGTGGGTGTGGGTGTGAGGTGTGTGTGTGCGGTGTGTGTGTGCGGTGTGTGTGTGTGTGTATATGTGTGTGTCAGTACAGGACAGAAAAGGAGATCAACTTCATAACATTGCACAGTAACAATTACGGAAAATACCCCAGTTTAGCTTTATATGCACCACTGGTTGGTAGAGCACTGGATTTGTGATCGTAAGGTCGCAGGTTCGAATTCGGGCCGGGACGGACACGGGTCAACTTTATGTGCAGACCCAGAGACCACACTGATGGCACGTAAACTGAAGACCTCGGCCATTCTGCCATAAGTGCAGATGGCGGATACCACCTAAACACGCATAGGCTACACTTGTGTATCTCATCAAGCCCGTGAGGGCTTAAAACTCGAATTATAATAATCATATAACCCATATCTTGCTAAATATTTCGCCTGTAGGACAGTAAGCATTCTCTCTTTCTGGTTAGTTGTTTCGCATAACTTGACTCGAGTTGGTGCTTGTGTGACAGGACAGTGGGTCAATTTAATAGGTAAACATCGGCGCTGTGACAGCTGGTCCCCCACAGGAGTGCACTGACTTATTTGACACTGAAAAGTAGGTCAGTGGCTAGTAAACATAAGTCTTCCGAAACATAGCCTACGTACACTGAGCAGGGCCGGTGTCACGATTTCATCTTTCGCCTGTGTACATATTTCCACCTCGACATACTCAAGACTGAAATGTTGTTTCCTGGTAAAATTAAGAAGTGAAATTATTTATGGACGAAAAGCATGTCAGTTTCTTGCATGTGAAGAAAATTGGTGGCGGTGTGATACTTTTGATTCGAACAAGCCCGCTGTGGCTGTCTTCTTTGACACACCAGCATTGGGCTTGTCTCGTCAAAGTATCGAAAATACGATCATGATAATCAGAGACGAGAGATGATGCATGCGTGTCTTCGTGTTTTCCAAGCCCTGAGACTTTCGCTGTGAACGTGGGATCTTTTTCGTGTGCATGTGTGCACACGGGGGTGTTCGGACACCGAAGAGAGTCTGCACAAAGTTGACTCCGAGAAATAAATCTCTCGCCGAACGTGGGGATCGAACCCACGCTAATAGCGACCAACTGGCTACAAAGCCAGCGCGCTACCCTGAGCTACGTCCCCGCTCCTTCATTTCATCTGGAGACATGCATGAACTAAAGATGACAGAAGGTTTACTTGACGCCATTGTTATCATTGTGATATCTTCAGCTCCATGTTAGGGTGGACGTCTCAAACCAAATTTGGAACCATTTTGTCAAGGAGAAGACCCCCTAAAGGATTTCGGACCACAATCGTCTAAAAAGTATATATTTTTCGGAACTCAAAATCTCATCACTTCCTGACTTATAACAGGCCTCTGGACGTCTTATCCGTGACTATGAAAATACGTACGGCACTAACTCGTTATGTTCTTTGAATGCTCGTCAGTGCTCGCCGATTTTATACTGCACAAAATCGAAGACGCATTGATGGAAAGATTCTTCAGTATGGTTAGAACGAGAGCTGTTTTTAAGCAAGAAAAAAAACCTACGTTTCAGATTGCGCCAGTTTAAACTAAGCAGCTCAGTGTATAAATGTACTTTTGTTGTTGTTGTTGTTGTAGGTGGCACCTGGGAATGTGTAACTGGAAGTACACACCAACTTACCGTGGTTTCGACAGTTACTTCGGTTACTACAACGGTGCTGAGGATTATTACACGCACGAGACAAGTAAGCATGCATGATCTCAATAAAAACAAACAATAAAGGTATGTTGTTGGAACGTTTCATTATTGACAAAACAAAACGTTACGTTCACAGATATATCGACCCAGCGGTCTTTTAAGTGCACATACAAACCACAGATGATCTACATAGAGGATCCCCCAATTATAAGTTTTACGGGGTCCACGGACCTCCGCAGCGGAACTTTAGAGGATCCCAAAAGCAGGAGGACTTTTGGAAGTTCTGTAAGACCTTCACAAGAGCTTTAATTTGTTTGTTATATCGGTTAGATTTGCTCTGAAAATTCGTGTGTGTGTGCATGTGTGTGTGTGTGTGTGTGTGTGTGTGTGTGGGTGTGTGTGTGTTTATAGAAAACAGGGTACATAACCAGACAATAAGGGGGCAGGGGGTGTCATAATACAGGTGTGAGTCGCGTGTTATAACTTTGTGTGCAGAAGACGGGGGATACGACTTGCGGAACGACACACTTGTAGCCAAGGACCCTGGTCAAAGCCATTTTGACGTCACGCTCACCCAACGTCAGAAATGGCCCGAGTGGTCTCCGGACCAGGGATTGCCCTTGACGCACTGTACGTGGTGCTGTAGCTTACACATGAACTCATTCGATAACATCACATCACTCACACCACGCTGCTTGTCTTCACCACTGACGTCAGGGTAGTTGCCATCAGAAACAAAATATGTTAAGAAAATTAGGAGAGCTTTTGGCAGAATATTATAGATTTTTCAGGTCCTCTTGAAATCGGTTCATCAGTGATACATTTTCGTGGAGGAATGTAAGTTTGTAAGCATTTCTTAAAAGAGGTTTGTGATCGTTTTCGGCAGATTAGTTCGTGTCAAAAAAATACATTCATTACTTTTGAAGGCAGGTTTCCAGACGGGTTTTCTTTTACAACTTTATTTTCTCTGTGGTACAGTATTTATTCACCGACCACACGCTGAAGGTGATTGCAGAACACGATACAAGCACGCCGCTCTACCTCTACCTGCCCTTCCACCTCTGTCACAACCCTCTGCAGGTGTGTGTGTGTGTGTGTGTGTGTGTGTGAGAGAAAGAGAGAGGAGAGAGAGAATTTGGGTGTGCGTTTGTGCTGGTGGTGGTGGTGTTGTTGTTTAAGAGAGAGAGAGAGAGAGAGAGAGAGAGAGAGAGAGAGAGAGAGAGAGAGAGAGAGAGAGAGAGAGAGAGAGAGAGAGAGAGAGAGAGAGAGTGAGTTTCGTAAATTAATGGTAGACGCTTATCAAACTGAGACTATTGCAGTCAGTTTCTGGAAAAGAAAGATGGGAATTGAAATAAACAAGGACATTTGGCAGATAGCAAGCAACGCATCAAAAGAAGTAAGATTGAGACTGCTACACTGGAAAATAACTCATAACATTTATCCAACGAACATTATATTGTATAAAATGGGCATTGCAGAGAGTATTAGTTGTACACATTGTACAGAAGAGACAGATTATATCGAACATTTCTTTTATTATTGTAGAAAAATAAGCAAAGTGTGGAATCTTGTTGAAGAAGCCTTCTTCACCGCTTGTTCGAAAAGAATTCATGTTGATGTGCGGGATGCCCTATTTGGCCTAGTTAAAAGGAATTCTATTTCATCCGCTGAAGCAAACTATGTCAATTTGCTGATCTTGATTGCAAAAATGTGCATAGGTATTTATAGATACGGTACCCCTTTAGAGATCGGATGTATTTTTGAAAAAGAGTTAAGTTTAAGAAAAATAATTGACTTGTGACTCGCATATATGTTGCTATCTGTGAAATTGAAATAAAGAAACGTTAGGTAACAAAAGGAGAAATGATGACGGAAGAAAATATAGGACAAAATGTATAAAAAATAGTAAGTGGAGAGAGAGAAGATAGAACGAGAGGAGACAGTGAGAGAGAGAGAGAGAGAGAGAGAGAGAGAGAGAGAGAGAGAGAGAGAGAGAGAGAGAGAGAGAGAGAGAGAGAGAGAGAGAGAGAGAGAGAGAGAGAGAGAGAGAGAGAGAGAGAGAGAATTGAATTGAATTGAATTGAACTTTATTTAACAAGGATTAAGATTTAAGGCTACGCCTTTTCTTACAATCTGTCCTTGGGACGCATAGACACACAATTATATAATTAAAAAATTAAAAATTAAAAAGTTAAAAAGTTAACCAACAAAAGGAGGTCGGAAAACTTCAGCACGTGATAATAAAGATGACGATGATGATGGTGATGACGATGATGATGATGACGATGATGATGACGATAATGATGAAGATGAGGCATGAAGAGCATACATATGTGGTTGTTCATACAATCAAATGCATACTATGCAGGTAATTATAAATACAAGCTGGTAGCAATCGAACATGTAGCAATAGTACAACAAAAATATGTTCAGAACATACAATGCACAGCATATCTTTGACGTAGTGGCAAATCAAAAGGCGTTAAACTACTCAGACATAAAGTGTTTTTTAACACATTTTTTAAAACTTTTTAATGACTTTAAGTGCTTAAAGGATGATGGAAGCGAATTCCAAACTGAAGTACCGGAAAAAGCAAGACTGGTCTTATACAGGTCAATTCGTGGAATCGGTGGGATCAAGTTGACCGACCCATATCTCTGGGTAGCTTTATTAAATAATGATGTAATGTAAATCGGCACTTTACCGTAATACAATTTATGCATGAAAATGGCTTTGTTTAACATGAGATGCTTTTCCAGTGGAAGAAAGTTAAGCATTTTTAATTTCATATCTGTTGATGCATTATCATTTACGATGAGCGACGATAGAGAGAGTCTAACTTTTTCAAGTGGACGTCACTGCTGCCATCCCAGAGCGTCGAAACATAATTAATGTGAGGCATTACATGAGCATGGTGGAACATTTCCAGGGTCCTTCTGTCCGTAAATTGCTTTAACTTGGATAGGAGGAAAACGTTCTTGGCTACTTTCTTGCAAATATGCTGTAGTTGTGCCTGCCACTTGAATTCACAATCAATAATTACCCCTAAAACGCGATGCTGTTGAACTTGTTCAATTGATTGCGTACCAATAGTAAGATTTAGTTTGAGTGGAGAAATCTGGTGTTTTTGTCTGGTTGCAATTACCATACTTTTAGTTTTTATTGGATGGACAAGCATAGCATTAGCACTACACCAGTTATTTACATCGTTTAAAGCTGTTTGAAGGGAGGACTCTATTACTGGAACAGACTTTCCACTTGCATGAAGAGAAGAATCGTCAGCAAAAAAATCACTTCTTACATTACTATCAGAAATGTGCAGTGGCAGATCATTGATATACAGACAGAACAAGATCGGCCCAAGCACTGAACCCTGAGGCACCCCGCATTTCACAGTGTCCTCAGTAGATATTTTACAGTTTAGGGCAGTATATTGAGATCTGTCATGTAATTAGGAAGCAAAGAGAGAGAGAGAGAGAGAGAGAGAGAGAGAGAGAGAGAGAGAGAGAGAGAGAGAGAGAGAGAGAAAGAAAGAGAGAGAGAGATTGGCAGACTATGGGAGAGAGGGGGAGAGAGAGACCGACAGAGTATGGGGGAGAGGAGAGAGAGAGAGAGAGAGAGAGAGAAAGAGAGAGAGAGAGGGTAAATGTAAATAAAATAAAATAAATAAAAAAAATTGTCCATGATCTGTTTACTGTCCATTGAGTGTGAAGCTGGGAGAAAGAGTGAGATTGAAGGAAAACAATAATAAATTAATAAGAATTAAAATGATAATAAAAAATAAAAATGAAAATAAAAAAATTAAAAAAAACTTCGGATATAAAATATAAAATAAAAAAACGCACGCACATGTGTAAGAAAAAAAACACGAAAAAACAACAACATACAAATCAAAAGCGAAAAATGCAACATGTTAATTGAGGTTACACATGTAAAGTGATCGACGGTAAAATTCACACAATATGCCAACGTTTACACTAATGAGAGAGAGAGAGAGAGAGAGAGAGAGAGAGAGAGAGAGAGAGAGAGAGAGAGAGAGAGAGAGCGCGCGCGCGCGTTACTTGGATGTTAAATACTGGTATAATCTCAAATCTAGCTTTGCTAGCCTCTGATTTTGAACTTCATAGACTTAAAAAAGAGCGAAAGTCTGCCGAGAGCCATTTTCTGGCTTTCTGTAGTGAGTTTCACGTGTTGCCTGTGACGCGACTCGGACTGTAGCTGTTTTACATTGACTGTCTTAGGTTCCCAAGGAGTACGAACAGCGCTACAGTCACATCCATACTCAGGACAGGAGAACGTATTGTGGTCAGTATTTTTCTTTTTTTTTTTAGTCTGTTCAACAGTGCCTTTCGACGAACGCGCATACCAAGAACACCGACAACAAACACAAAATTAACAAGCAAGCAAGCAAAGAAGGAAAGAAAGAAAGAAAGAAGAAAAGAAAAAACAAGAAAGAAAGAAAGAAAGAAAAAGAAGGAAAGCAAGAAAAAGAAAGAAAGAAAGAAAGAAACAGACAGACAGACAGATGAAAACTGATTGCGAAAATTACGATTGCAACAAAGTATGCTACATTCTTGGTGAAAAAAGTACTGAGAATATAATAACAGACCCAATGTCGTGACAAGAAAAATGTTCATTCAAAATGAACAGCGTCGATGCAATGTCCACCAAAGATTTATTTTGGGAATTAGGGTCAAAAGTTAATGAATTGCATGTTGACTTGGTACAACTTTAAAGATACCTTCCCTCTCGTGCAAGCAATCCTGTTCCTCGTCACGAATCTGTTCGGCTTTTTACATAGTGTAAGAGCTTCGTCCCACTTAGACATATAAAACAAATCAACAGTCTGACTTCTCTTTTGGTCAGATTATTTGTTGAATAGATTCTGTCAGTGACACCACGCCAGTCTGTGAAAAGAAAAACGTTCTCACTCTGCATCAAAAGAAGTCAGGCTGTTCATTTTCGGCATGTGCTCAATTAGAAGGATGAGCTTGTCTCATGGAAAATGCTGTCGCATACACGGAAGGAATGTATCTTTCAAATTCACCTGCGTCTTTAAATTCGGTTTTTCAATGTGCGAACAGCGGAACATACTTGAACTTTCCCACCCTTCAGCATTAATAATAATAATGATAATAATAATAATAATAATAACTGGACATGTTTAAGTGCCTAACCTATGGCTCTAGGCCCTTTACAAAAGAACATATACAGAATAGAACAATTAAATATACAATTAACCTACATGAGACAATTAACCATACAGACAAAAATCACCACATGTACTGTTCACACAATATCCATATATGCTATACACACTATATATACACACATACCCAGCGAACACTTTCAACAATCATGCCAACTTTGTGGGAGAGGAGTACGTGCAGAAATGGAATGGAACAGACATGTAGTATTGTGTGAAAAAGAAAGTTTTCAACTGTTGTTTGAAAGAGCTGAGAGAGGTGCAGTGTCTTGACAGAGAAACGAAGAGAGTTCCAGAGTGGTGGTGCAGCACAACAGAAGGTCTTGCTCCGTGCTGCTTCCTGTTGAAGCGCTCAACTTTTAATAGCCTGGTGTCAGCGGATGATCTGAGTGTGCGTGATGGGGTGTATATGTGCAGGAGTTCAGAAAGGTACTGAGGGGCACTTCCTGAGAAGACCTTGAAACGCAGACAAGCGACTTTGTACTTGATACTCTGTTCCACCGGCGGCCAGTGGAGTGTGTATAGCAGGGGAGTGACATGCTGTGTTTTCTTTGACCTAAAGATGATGCGGGCTGCAGCATTTTGAACAGCGGTTTGGAGAGGTTGGACATAACTAACGAAGGACATCCAATCAACAGGGCATTACAACAGTCTAAACGAGACAATATGCAGGGAGTGGCAAGGGTTTTTGTGGTTTCTTCAGTGAGAAAGTGGTGGATGGAGCTGATGCGCCTAATTTCAAGGTAGGGTGCCTGACATGTTTTTGTGACATGATGTCTCATAGAGAGGTCAGAGTCAAGGTAGAACCCAAGATCTCTGGCCTTCCCTGAGAATGTGACAGATGCTGAGCCTAACTGAATGGCACTGGGAGATTGTGACGAGAAGAAGAGGTTGAAGAGGCAAACAGAACTGCTTCAGTTTTTTCTTTGTTAAGATTCAGTTTGTGTTCATTCATCCAGTCTTTTACATCAGAAAAGCAGTCTTGTAGGGAAGACACAAGGTCATTGACCTTTTCAGGAGGAAATGCTTGATGAAGCTGTGTATCGTCTGCGAACATTTTGTGACTGACTGCATGGTGGTTGATGATGGTAGATAGCTGTGTTGTGTACAATACAAACAGCACCAGACCTAAGACTGAGCCCTGTGGTACTCCATAGAGCAGAGGTGCTGTGCTAGAACGATGGTCTGCCCGACAAGAACAAACTGACTTCTGTCTGACAGATAGGAACATGTGCGTGATACCGTGTAATTGGAGAATAATTGCGCGTTTCTGACTTGAGCCAAAATGAGGAAACATTTATTTCAATTCTGAAAATGCAATGGTGTTGCAGGCATGGTGACCATGATGGACGAGTCGTTCGGGAACATCACTCAGGCCTTGGACAGCCGGGGACTGCTGGACAACACGCTGCTCGTCTTCACCACTGACGTCAGTCTAGTTGCCATAGAAACTAAATGTACTAAATCAGTGCACCTTACAGCGTGCTTTTATTTAACATGGTAGCATTGGAAACTCTGCTAACTTCTGAATAATGATGATTATGCTGCTGATGTTGATAATGGTGATGATGCCCCTGGTTTACAGTCCGGTGCTAAAGTGTTTGTACGAACTCACAACGCCCCACTGGGCAGCCTTGTTTGCATGTGCATGATAATGTGGCAAGTTATGATGATAGTGTTGATGTCAATGTTGCTGGTGGTGATGATGATGACGACGACGACAATGGTGATAACTTATTTGGAATCGTCGTCAGTGTCAATTCCTTACTCGGTAGATGTGAGTAAGATTAATGAGGGTCATCTCAGAAGTTCATATCCTACACATGAAGGAGATTAGGTTGAGCTATGATACCTCGTACCTGTACAAAATGAAACATGCATAGAGATATAAGCGTCCTCGTAATAATCATGTCATCCGCAGTCATAGAGGTCTTCTTGCCACTGCCTTAGGCTACGTACGAACTTTTGAGACAGCCATCGTACTGTGTCGTGTCCGTGGTTTATTGTGCTGACCGATGAGACAGCCATCATACTGTGTCGTGTCCGTGGTTTATTGTCACAGTGCTGACCGATGAGACAGCCATCATACTGTGTCGTGTCCGTGGTTTATTGTCACAGTGCTGACCGATGAGACAGCCATCATACTGTGTCGTGTCCGTGGTTTATTGTCACAGTGCTGACCGATGAGACAGCCATCATACTGTGTCGTGTCCGTGGTTTATTGTGCTGACCGATGAGACAGCCATCATACTGTGTCGTGTCCGTGGTTTATTGTGCTGACCGATGAGACAGCCATCGTACTGTGTCGTGTCCGTGGTTTATTGTGCTGACCGATGAGACAGCCATCGTACTGTGTCGTGTCCGTGGTTTATTGTGCTGACCGATGAGACAGCCATCGTACTGTGTCGTGTCCGTGGTTTATTGTGCTGACCGATGAGACAGCCATCGTACTGTGTCGTGTCCGTGGTTTATTGTGCTGACCGATGAGACAGCCATCGTACTGTGTCGTGTCCGTGGTTTATTGTGCTGACCGATGAGACAGCCATCGTACAGTGTGTCGTGTCCGTGGTTTATTGTGCTGACCGATGAGACAGCCATCGTACTGTGTCGTGTCCGTGGTTTATTGTGCTGACCGATGAGACAGCCATCGTACTGTGTCGTGTCTGTGGTTTATTGTGTTGACCGATGAGACAGCCATCGTACTGTGTCGTGTCCGTGGTTTATTGTGCTGACCGATGAGACAGCCATCGTACTGTGTCGTGTCTGTGGTTTATTGTGCTGACCGATGAGACAGCCATCGTACTGTGTCGTGTCTGTGGTTTATTGTGTTGACCGATGAGACAGCCATCGTACTGTGTCGTGTCTGTGGTTTATTGTGTTGACCGATGAGACAGCCATCGTACTGTGTCGTGTCCGTGGTTTATTGTGCTGACCGATGAGACAGCCATCGTACTGTGTCGTGTCTGTGGTTTATTGTGCTGACCGATGAGACAGCCATCGTACTGTGTCGTGTCTGTGGTTTATTGTGTTGACCGATGAGACAGCCATCGTACTGTGTCGTGTCCGTGGTTTATTGTGCTGACCGATGAGACAGTCATCGTACTGTGTCGTGTCCGTGGTTTATTGTGCTGACCGAAGAGACAGTCATCGTACTGTGTCAGTCGTGTCCGTGGTTTATTGTGCTGACCGATGAGACACCATCGTACTGTGTCGTGTTTCAGTATTGTGCTGACCCATGCTTGGTGTCAACAGAGACCTGGAAATGACAGCCCCCTTCGTCAACATTACGGGCCAAAGAATCTAGACACAGCCATCGTCGAACGCTGAAGAAGAAGAAGAAGGTGTCAACAGAACGGAGGTCCGGTGATTTACGGCGCCAACAACTGGCCGTTACGAGGGGCCAAGACCACATTCTGGGAGGGAGGTACCCGGGGTGCTGCCTTTGTCTGGAGCAAGAATTTGCTGCAAAAGAAATCTTACGTCAGCGACGGGTAACGTACATACATTAACTGGCTATGTATAAATGTTAACATTGATGGCCGATAAAAAAAATTGCGGATGTTGTCAGCTTGAAAGGTTCTATGGGAATACGTAGTGTTGTATCTAAGCAGAAACCGGCGTAGCTCGATTAATAGTGAGCCAGTACGTCGCTGTTGTGTTGGTTCGACCCTAGAGTTCGGTGAGGGACTTTGTTGTTCCAGAGTCGACTTTTTTGCAGACTGTCTGTGTTTGGATATCCCCCTATTCACGCATGCGTTCGAATTTTGTTTTAATTTGACTGCAAAAGCTCAAAGGATTGAAAAACACGGACGCAAGCGTGGCGAGAAAAAGTGCCGGAACAAGAAAGAATGGGTAGCGCCGGACTATGGCAGCTCGCTTTCGCAAGTAGGAAAGCATCCCACGGACTGTATGAAATATCCTTACGCTGCCTTCCCTTTTCTTTCCCTGTCTTACCTTACCATGCCATACCGTACCTTACCTTACTTTACCATGCCTTAGTTTACCTTGTTGTTTCAGGATGATGCACGCAGTAGACTGGTTCCCTACCATACTACACCTGGCAGGTGTGGCCCCAGGTAAGTGCCTCACTCCAAACAAGAAGTGTTCCAATGTCAACACACGTTTTGTAACCATTTGGGAACACTATGAGAGATACTCTATGCTACTAACAAAAGTAGCACACATGGTAAACACTAAATACATGTAGTGATTACAATGTGTGCATGCTTTTGCAAGAAAACATGTGATATCTCACATAGTGTTGCCAACTGGTTACAAAAAGTGTGTTCACATTGGAACAGAGTTGAGAGTGCTCTCTCACAAACCAATAAGAAAGAGAAAGCAGAAAGCATCCGTCTGACGGTAGATTTTTGGTTTGTGTTGAAGTGTAAGAACGCTACTTTGCCACATGTAAATATATAGGGGCCTACTTGGGACATATTTGTAGCTATGTAACTGAGAACTTCCCAGAAAAGGGCATTACCTCTACCGTGTTGCTTTTCAATGTGACATACATATCAGGGAAAGGAATAGACGGGGTAAACCAGTGGGACATGCTGAGTAAAGGGGCACTGAGTAACAGAGACGAGTTTGTCTACAACATCGACACCATTCTCAACAGCACGGCCATAAGGTATGTTCTCAGATTTATTTCCTTTTGAAAGAGAGAGAGAGAGAGAGAGAGAGAGAGAGAGAGAGAGAGAGAGAGAGAGAGAGAGAGAGAGAGAGAGAGAGAGAGAGAGAATAATTAGAGAAAAAACTTGCATAGCGAGTGCCCGGATATATGCGTGCATTTGTGCGTAGGTGTGTGCGTACGGTGTTACGGTGTGTGTCAGTGCGTGTATTTATGTGTGTGTGTGTGTGTGTGTTTATGTGTGTGTGTATACGCGTATGTGTGCAAGATTGGGTGCCGGAGTGGATGTATGCATGCTTCAAAAAAAGATGTGTGTGCGTGCGTGCGTTTCTGTGCACGTTTGTGCGCACATGCGTGCGTTCGTGTGGGGAAGTGCTTGTAGTACACAGAAGCTGACATGTGGGCCGGTGGGTCGCCAGGTACAAGGATTACAAGCTGATGACGGGGTCCCCGGGACACTTCAACGACTGGTACCCGCTGCCACGCTCAGAGGGCGAGGAGGACGCCACACATGAGGAGGACGCTAAGCCACACTGGAAGCCTCAGCTATACAACATCAGGAGTAAGCCTTGGAATATACCTTCTCTGTCATGCTCCAAAGATGCCTTCCTTCTCAGCAAAACTCTTGTTTGCTCAAAAGACACATCCTTTCTCATGCAAACTGACTCTCGTAAGCTCTAAAGATACCTTCATTCTCATACAAACTCTCATCAGTTCGAAAGATATTTTCCTTCTCATGGAAACTCTCGTAAGCTCTAAAGATTCCTCCTTTTTCATTCAAACTCTTGTAAGCTCTAATTCTAAAGGATCATACCTTCTCAAGCAAACTCTCGTAAGCTCTATAGATTCCTTCCTTCTCATCAGCTCTAAAGATTCCTTCTTTTTCATTCAAACTCTCGTAAGCTCTAATTCTAAAGTCATACTTTCTCAAGCAAACTCTTGAAAGCTCTAAAGATTTCTTCTTTTTGATTCAAACTCTCATAAGCTCTAAAGATACATTCCTTCTTATGCACACTCTTGTAAGCTCTAAAATACCTTCCTTCTTATACAAACTATCATAAGCTCTAAAGATTCCTCCAGGCTTTTCATGCAAACTCTGGTAGGCTCTAAAGATTCCTTCCTACTCATGCAAACTCTCATCAGCTCTAAAGATTCCTTCTTTTTCAGTTTGAAACTCTCGTAAGCTCATAAACAGTCATACCTTCTCATGCAACCTCTTAACATACCTTCGCTGTCAAAGTGTGTGTTTTAATGTATACCATTACCAATGACCATGTTGGCATGTATGCTATGAACACTTTTTTTTTCTTTTTTTTTCTTTGTCTGATTTAATAACCATGTTTTTGCTTTGCTTCTTCTTCTGCTTTAATATTATGCACTGCTTAGTTAATTCCCTCTTGGGCGAGAGCTGGATGAAAAAAGATCTTTGCTGTATCTACTCCATTACCCTCGAAAAATAAAGTTGGTTCGTTCGGCGTTCGTTCGTTCTCTCTCATGCAAACTCTCGTAAGCTCTAAAGATTCCTTCCTTCTCATGAAAAAACTCGTGCAAGATGTAAGGCCAAAAAAAAAAAAATAGGTGTGGTTACGGTAACATAGCCAAAAAAAATAGGGTAGGTAGGTAGGCAATCACTTTTTTTTTTTAAACTTTTTTTTCTAATGTGTACAAATTAAACCTACTTGACAGGGAAATAAGTGTGCGACTCGGGCGCTTTCGCTTTCATTGCGTTTTTTGCACTCGTTTTTTTGTTGTTTTTGTGACAAATGTAATAAAAAGTTATAGGATCGGCCCCTAAAAATAGGGTAGGTCGGGTTACCGTAACCACATCTATTTTTTTTTTAGGCCTAATACCTTCCTACTCATACAAACTCGTGTAAGCTCTAAAATACCTTCCTTCTCGAGCTAACTCGTGTCATAGATGTAAAGAAACCTTCACTAACATGGAAACTCCCGAAAGTCTAAAGTTGCCTCCCTTCCCATGCAAACTCTTGTGCAAGCCACCACAAACCCATGAAGACTTTAGCAGGGGATATCATCCTTCGACTTAAATAACTGCCCCAAACTAGAAGCCTGGCAGGCCCCTTCCTGTGCAGCTTGGGAATTTTGGCTGGATTAATTTTGCGCGTCACATGAATCTGTCAGATTCTGTGGTCACTGCTCCCCCAGTCAACAGCCTCAAGTAGACTGGACTCGCACACTGGCAAACTCTACCCTCAAAATATGAACAGATCGTGACATACTTTTTTTTTACACAGCCACGTATTGTCACCTTTTTGTGTATTTTTGTCATCAACTTTAGAACGGTGAGCGCACCCTCACAGGCCTCAGCCACTGATCAAGTCCAGTCAAGTAAAGAAATATATTCATTAAAAATAAATTCCAACTCTGCACAGAAAGCAGCCAGGATGTAGACTTCAGGTGTGTCTAGACTTCAGGTGTGTCTAGACTTCAGGTGTGTCTAGACTTCAGGTGTGTCTAGACTTCAGGTGTGTCTAGACTTCAGGTGTGTCTAGACTTCAGGTGTGTCTAGACTTCAGGTGTGTCTAGACTTCAGGTGTGTCTAGACTTCAGGTGTGTCTAGACTTCAGGTGTGTCTAGACTTCAGGTGTGTCTAGACTTCAGGTGTGTCTAGACTTCAGGTGTGTCTAGACTTCAGGTGTGTCTAGACTTCAGGTGTGTCTAGACTTCAGGTGTGTCTAGACTTCAGGTGTGTCTCCTTGTGGAATGATGCTTTTATCCCAAATAAAAGCCAGGGCAGATGTATGGGGATTTGCGAGATGGTTTACACGGGGTGTTTTACACGTCATCAATTTAGAACAGTAGATGATGTAGGTCTGCGGCACCCCAGACCTCAGTCTGGCTGAAACACGGTACAAACAAAGTGGCAGTGCCACAGAAAGCGACGCTGTTTAGTCCACTACTTCGGCATTTATACATTTAAAACTTGATGATTCCAAAGACGTGAAAGTTTCTCTGACTAAAGTAAAGAATTCAAGGCTTCATGGTTCAAACGTCTGTTAATGGCAGTTGAAAATAATGTGATAGATGGATTAGGAGCCAACAAGCAACGAAAAAAGAATCAAGTCACCACCTCAGGTCTGACGACTGTTGCTCTCCATGTTTTAGATATTCTCTGCAGTGTTTGTTTGTTTGTTTATTTGTTGCTTAACGTCCAGCCGACTACGCAGAGCCATATCAGGACGAGGAAGGGGGGGATGAAGGGGGCCACTTGTCAAGCGATTCCTGTTTACAAATGCACTAACCCATTACTTGTGTTCCAGCAGGCTTTAGTAAAACTAAATTAATACCTACTGGAAGATTACCAGTTTCCAGTATGTTAAAATAGGCTTAACCTATCTACTGCTGGACTTACATCAGAACACTAACAGATTAAACTATACATGAATCGCGAGACAAGCGGCAAGAGAAGAGATTTTTGGAAAAAATACAGGTGAATGAGCAAGAAGGCAGAAAAAAGAAAAGAATTCATGAAGAAAAAGAGAGCATGACAGGAAAGAGGAACCAAAAATCTACCTAACAGCAAACTAGAAAGCTCCTGCGGTTCCAAAAACAGGAGGGGCTTTTAATTTCATAACCGCAGTGCCCCACTGCGGGATTCTCTGCAGTGCTTTTTTTAACAACGCAATCAACTTGTGAATAGTAGACAGGGATCTAACGGATGGACACATTTAAAGGTGGGGTACGCAGTCTAAACGATGGTGTCTCATGGTTTACTCCCACATAAGCAGTCCAGTATTCGTGAGTTAATTGGTGAGGTTA
This sequence comes from Littorina saxatilis, assembly GCF_037325665.1. NCBI lineage: Eukaryota > Metazoa > Mollusca > Gastropoda > Littorinimorpha > Littorinidae > Littorina > Littorina saxatilis. Next base: position 14,625,643 of record NC_090251.1, read on the forward strand.
ATTGCCAGTAAAGACACAGAAGGTTGTACGTGTTGCAGATGACCCCGAGGAGCGTCACGACCTGGCGGACACGGAGCCCCAGACCATGAAGATGATGATGGACAGACTGCACAAGTGGATGGCGTCAGGCGTGCCCCCACAGAACACCCACACAGACCCCCGGGGGGACCCCAAGAACTGGGGCGGGGTTTGGACCCCCGGTTGGTGCTAACAGATAAGCGCAAAGACGCGCGCCATGTGGAGGTGTTCTTGTAGTAATTTTAATTGCATGACTCGAATCACGTTAGGCGCCTGTAGTACTGACAGGTCACAATTTTGCTAAAATCGAAACAAGGAAAGTTATGACTCTGCTGTAATGATCCAATAAACAAGATAATTAAGTTTATGAGACATTTTATTATAAACAAAAAGAACTATCCTTAGGTCAACACCATATGAATGCATTGTTACCTTTTTTACATTTAGTCAAGTTTTGACTAAATGTTTTAACATAGACGGGGAAATCAAGACGAGGGTCATGGTGTATGTGTGTATGTGTGTGTGTGTGTATGTGCAGAGCGATTCAGACAAAACTACTGGACCGATCTTCATGAAACTTGAGATATTAGAGTTCCCGTGTATGATATCCCCAGATGTTTTTTTTCATTTTTTTGATAAATTTCTTTGATGATGTCATATCCAGCTTTTAGTGATTGTTGAGGCGGCACTGTCACGCCCTCACTTTTTAACAAAATTGGTTGAAAATTTGTTCAAACAATCTTCGACAAAGGCCGGACTTTGGGATTGCATTTCAGCTCGGAAGCTTAATAATTAGTTAATTAGTTTGCTCATTAAAGTTGTCATTAAAAACGATTTTTCACTGACAGATTTAAAAATCACTGCATTGTATTCTTCTTCACCTGAATTCAAAAAGATATAGATCTATACGTTATGTTTACTTGAAAAACGCACTCAGAATAAAAGAAAATAGGTCAAGTATAATGTTCGCATGCTTCGCGGAGACGAGCGTGATCCGTCTCGGTCTTCGGGGAAGTTTAGCCGAGACTATCTGAATGTAGTGTAACCCCCACCAAAATTAGGTACTTGGATTTTGGTAGGTTACAGAGTTACAGAGACTGATCAGTCTAGGAAGGAACAGTCTAGGGGAAGCAACTCATGTTCAGGCTGAAAAGTGCTTCCGTCGCAGTTATTTCCCTTGACCAACTATACGGCCTTGACTATCGGTCAGTAACCTTGCCTACAAGATATAGGTCGGGGTGCATAAGGTTAGGCGATTGTTCCAGACATTGGTGCAAGGATATGTCTGTAAATTCCCGCCTGGAGGACCCACTTACTTTGTGAAAATTTGCTAAAAGGAAATAGTTCCTATGATTTTTGATAAATTAGTTATTAAATTCTACACCCACTAACATGTTATTGTACATTTACTGGTAATTAGAATTCATACTGCTGAGATAAAAAGTTTTATAATGCAGGAAGAGAGAAGTGCTGAAAATAATCTCTCTGGTACTTCATTTTCTCTTTCTTTACCACTTGGGAGTTCTTAGAGGAAGGACCTATTTTGTTGCTTGGAGATTGTTGAGTCCTAAAACTTTCCTAAACCAGGCATGTGCAAGTTTTACTTCTACATTTTTTATTATAAGGATTTTGTTAGGATGATAAGTGATTTTATAAGTTTCGAATAATTAATCTTGTCGAAATAATTGTTTTTTTGAATACTTGTGTTTTATGCATGTGAAAAAGAAACTGAGTTTTGTCATTGTTTTTTTTTCTATTCTTATGTTTTGTAATAGTTTGATATTTTTCTTGAGCATAACTTGTTACAAAGTTATTTTTGTGGCGAAAGGAAATGCTGGGGATGTGAAGTGTGTTTGTGGATGAAGGATGGGCTTCACTGATGCATAAGCTACGTGGCAAGTGTATACCCATGGGCCATCGGGGATCCAGTGTGGGTAGATTGGATTATGGGCCTTGCCCAGACCGGAAGTGTGGAACAATAACAATAATGGCTGCCCCCATGGTAACCAAAACGAAACTAGTTTTCTGAATGTAACTGGACATCTTTTATTTGTCTAATGTTCTTTGATTGTAAGTTTGTTTTACACTGTTTGTTACTGGAGAATGTTGTACATTGTGGATCGGGATTATGGAGGAATTGTCACACTGGGATTTGGGAACGACTGAGTGATAGTCGAAGGAAAGAGTAACAAGTCGCGTAAGGCGAAAATACAATATTTAGTCAAGTAGCTGTCGAACTCACAGAATGAAACTGAACGCAATGCCATTTTTCAGCAAGACCGTATACTCGTAGCATCGTCAGTCCACCGCTCACGACAAAGGCAGTGAAATTGACAAGAAGAGCGGGGTAGTAGTTGCGCTAAGAAGGATAGCACGCTTTTCTGTACCTCTCTTTGTTTTAACTTTCTGAGCGTGTTTTTAATCCAAACATATCATATCTATATGTTTTTGGAATTAGGAACCGACAAGAAATAAGATGAAAGTGTTTTTAAATTGATTTGGACAATTTAATTTTGATAATAATTTTTATATATTTAATTTTCAGAGCTTGTTTTTAATCCGAATATAACATATTTATATGTTTTTGGAATCAGCAAATGATGGAGAATAAGACAAACGTAAATTTGGATCGTTTTATACATTTTTATTTTTTTTTACAATTTTCAGATTTTTAATGACCAAAGTCATTAACTAATTTTTAAGCCACCAAGCTGAAATGCAATACCGAAGTCCGGGCTTCGTCGAAGATTACTTGACCAAAATTTCAACCAATTTGGTTGAAAAATGAGGGCGTGACAGTGCCGCCTCAACTTTCACGAAAAGCCGGATATGACGTCATCAAAGACATTTATCAAAAAAATGAAAAAAACGTTCGGGGATTTCATACCCAGGAACTCTCATGTCAAATTTCATAAAGATCGGTCCAGTAGTTTAGTCTGAATCGCTCTACACACACACACACACACAGACAGACAGACAGACACACAAACACACACACGCACATACACCACGACCCTCGTTTCGATTCCCCCTCGATGTTAAAATATTTAGTCAAAACTTGACTAAATATAAAAAGGATGGATTTGGGGAAACAGTATCAGGCTTTGAATTGTTGGAGACAACTTCGATTGCTGGTACTAATGAGCTGCGTCAGTTCATTAATAGTGATGTCTATATGTTTACCAAGTAGCTAAATCAGCAACTTTGATCAGGTAAACAATAAGATTGATCTGAAAAGGACACTTTTTGAGGAGTTATGTTTTTCATCTAAGATGGGAACATTTGTGTGACTGGGAGATTCCTTTTGTTTCTTATGAAGAGACACTTTGCCCTCCATGTATAACATTCTGATTTTATATGTTTGGTGGGAGAGAGAAATTGGCGACTGTGTTTGAAACTGACTTAGTTATATTTGTGGATCATGTTTTGATGATTGTATTTTGATTTCAGGATTGCGGACTAAATTTTCCTCCATTCTAGTAAAACTCTTTTCTTCCGATTTATTCGTCCAACTTTGTACCGAATTGTGATTTTATATTTGGGATTGTTCTTTTACGTTAAGTTGAAATTTTAGTATTGAAATCTTTTTACTTGTAAGATGTAGTTGGAATTTTGAGACCAAAATTGCTTATTTTTTATTCACTGCTGAATACTTCTTGTATTTTTGGTTCGAGAAGATTGTGCTTTGTGTCTGTGGCAAAGAAGATTTGAATTTGATTAATAAATTTGTAGTCACCTAAGAACTGTGGTGTTTGAGGACAGTCCAGACTGGTGTGTGACTGTGTGTGTGTTGCTGCTGTAAATTGTTCTGTGTTTAGTTAGGTTATATTTCCCTGCCCGAACTCACCCCGTAACCAACTCCTTTGTGTTAACTCTAGGCGATAGAGATTAGGCCTCGCTAGATTTATAGAAAAGACAAAGGGGGGTTACAGTAGTCTCGGTGATGACTGGTTTTTGGTGATGATCTTTTAGTTTGATGCCTAGAGATCGACTAAATGTTTATATCGCTTCACGCGACTTGTTTATTCTTGATTTTGAAACGTTGAACTGTTTCTCAGTTTTAAATTTCTACTTTAATAAATTTGAAAAAGCTGTGTGTGTGTGTTTGCATACATGCGTGTGTTTGTGTGTGTGTGTGTGTGTATCCTTTTATGCAACCTCTAGGATTTAAAAATATAGCTTTTCCTTGCATATGAGTCTATTATGACTTGAATTTCACTGCAATTGTGAAGAAACAGATGAGACACAAAAAGCGTCTTTTACTATTTTATTTTCAGTTACTCTGTTTAGGAGGCCAAAGTCGGAATGTTTTTACAGATTGCATCTCCTTAAGACTACAGTGTCAATCTACATTACACACACATACACACACACAGATACACCGAATCAATTCAACGATGTCTCTGTACGTGCGCATCTGGCTTGTGCATATAAATAATTTTACTAAAGGCCCGGCAGGAGTATATAAGGAGCCTGACCTTATCGGTTGGCAAATCATTTCAAGCCTCTTGCAGGCAACGAACAAACACTGCTTCTACATTTTTGTAAATATCTCATTCTCAGTAAGAATGTTTTGACCATGTCAGATTTTTTAGTACACCCTGCTAGTTTTCACAGTCGCCACCCTATGCGCTATATCAGGTTAATTCTTCACAATAAAGAAGATATATATGACCCTCCACCACGGAATGAGTCGGATGTCACCTTGCGCGGGTCTGCGCTAGACCTTATACGTCCGGGGGTTGTTAGGTGAGGGTCATCTTAGTGACAGGCTTATAACTCAAACAATTTTTGCTCTTTTCTAAAATGGTTTTCACCTAAACCCTTTAAGAAAATGTAAAAATATAAAATATATTTGCAACTAATGTTTTCAATGGGGACCTAGTTCAAAGAAAAGGGGCGGAGTCAACACCCTGTGACGTCACAATATACAGCCTGTTCCAAAAGAAACGCAACCAACCTGTTTCCAAAATCAAAGTGCAAAATTTATTTCGCAAATAATATTTCATGAAGTTACATATTTCATTTTTGGTACATTTCCAAATCACAACATGTGGAACAAAACAGGTTTAACAATAAATGTGGAAAACAATGACAACTGAAGCACAATTTATGTCCCTTTTCTGATGCAGCTGTCTTTTCTGCGTTTGATAACGGATGTGTCCTCCACCAGCGTTTCTTTTGCAAATAATATTTCATGAAGTTACATATTTCATTTTTGGTACATTATTTTCCAAATCACAACATGTGGAACAAAACAGGTTTAACAATAAAAGTGGAAAACAATGACAATTGAAGCACAATTTATGTCCCTTTTCTGACGCAGCTGTCTTTTCTGCGTTTAATAACGGATGTGTCCTCCACCAGCTATTTTCTACTGTATTGCCAGCTCAGTTGAAACTTGAGTTGTCCCTATGTCGTCACGTATGTAACTTCATGAAATATTATTTGCTAAATAAATTTTGCACTTTGATTTTGCAAACAGGTTGGTTGCGTTTCTTTTGGAACAGGCTGTATATCACGTGTACCAAAAATTGTGTTTAATGCTTCTTATTTTTGACTAAATATATATATGCAACTTTCATAATTCTGCTTCATTTAAAGCAACAAACACTTTGCCTTTAACAAAATTAAGAAAAAGAGACAAACAAGAAAGCAAAGAAACATTGATGCAGTCAACTTTTTATACATTGTACCGATTTTTCTTCCTTAAACAAGAAAATCATATTTTAAAATTTTTTTTACAAGACTTTTGTGTCTAGGCCGGTTCATTTTGCACGTGAGTACAGTATTGTTTGGTCTTTTCATAGCTAAAGTTCACCGTTGCTAACCCAGGGATAGCATTGACGCATGACTGATGCATATTTAACACATGAATTTGAAAACCCACTGACTACATACTTTCATTCTATCCAAATAGTACACTGAAAATTTTAGTCTGCATACTTTCATTCCGTCATTTCCTCAATATAGTGCAGTGACAGTTTTACTTTTACTCTATGTACTTTTGTTCCATCCTTGCACGACAGCGACAATGTTACTCTGTACTATTCCTTCTGAAACAAACGAGGACGGCCACCAGCATGTTTGTCGGGCCGGTATGCATGTCTTGACTTCATGTGCTTCACCAAACTGCTGCGACTCTTGTACGTGTTGCTACACTTAGTGCAAGAATACATCCTGAGGTCGGAGTGTATGAGGGCATGGTTTTTCATGTTGGAGAAACGAAGAAACTTCTTGCCGCAGTGATGGCATGAGTATTTCTTCAAACCGGCATGGCAAGCCTTGTGCAGGTACAAGGCTGGGGGAGAACTGAATCCCTTGTGGCAAATCGAGCACTTGTAGGGTTTGCTGTTAAAATGAAAGCTGTTCTGATGGTAAACAAGATATCCGTGCCTAAGAAAGACCCGCCCGCAAAATTCGCAGGTAAACTGCCTTTCACCTGTGTGCAAATTCATGTGGCTATCATACGAATGTTTGTTCTTTAGCTTACACTGACAGATAGGGCATTCCTTTGGCTGGCAGAAGGTCCCAGAGAGAGAATCTGCTGAACTGAAACAAGTTGCACGCTTATGGGCAAGGAGGCTGCGAGAGTTTTTATATATGGATCCACAAGTTTCACACTGGAAAGGTGCCTCAGATTCAGAACGGATATTTCTTGGAAGCCGTACTTTATGGACTATTCTTTCATGATCACGGAGGCCACGAAGTGATATGTACCTGCCCTTACAAATATCACATTGGAAAGGATGCGTTTGCTCATTTTTATCTGCTTTCAGGATCCTTTCTGCCCGCCTTCTTTCGTGAGAAACCTTCACATGAGTACTGAGGTCGCGAGGGCGTTTAAAACTAGCCTTACAAATAATGCATTGATAAGGTCTTTCATCTGAAAAGATCTTTCCCTCATGAACATGTTTTTTGTGTTTTTTTACGTGATAAGCCACCTTAAAGTCAGCCCCACAAATGTCACATCGGAAAGGTCTGTCTGCATTGATTTTGTCAGCCGCGACTTCTCCCGACTCTCTCAAAGATGGTTCGATGATAGTATTTTGTTCTAGCTCTTCTTGGTCTGCTTCAAGACAACTGCCAATGTCTTTTTCAGTATTTCCGTCTAATTCTTCAAATGTATCTGGCGTTTCTACATTACTGCTTAAGACAGTCACCCTAGGCTCAAAATGGGAGTGCAAAGGATTCACCCCCTCACGACGACACCCACTTGTTGTAGTTTTAGTTGTAGAGCGGCGTGCTGCCTTTTTGCGACCTTTGCAAGATTCTGCAGTACTGACCGATGCATGAACCTGATACACTGTGTGAATTTTAATATGCGCTGTCAGCTCTGGATTGCTGTCATAGCTGACTTTGCAGTAACCACACTGGTACGGCTTAGTGAGGGAATGCATGTGCACATGGTTAACCAGCTCAATGTTGACACTGAACATGACACAGCACAGTCCGCACTGGTAAGGTTTCTGCTCCTTCTCCACATGCACAATAGTGATGATTGACCGATTTTGGGATGAAGAGGCAGTGAAGATGGAAGGCTCTTTGTGTGAGGGAGTCGTGACCCCACGCTGCTGACCCTGTGAGGGAGTCGTGACCCCGCTCTGCTGACCCTGTGAAGGAGTCGTAATTCTGCTCTGCTGACCCTGTGAGGGAGTCGTGATGCCACTCTGCTGTGAGGGAGCCATGACCCCGCACTGCTGACCCTGTGAGGGAGTCGTGACCCTGCTCTGCTGACCCTGTGAGGGAGTGGGAGTCGTGACGCCACTCTGCTGACCCTGTGAGGGAGTCGTGACCCCGCTCTGCTGACCCTGTGAGGGAGTCGTGACGCCACTCTGCTGACACTGTGAGTGTGAGGGAGTCGCGACCCTGCTCTGCTGACCCTGTGAGGGAGTCATGACCCCACTCTGCTGACCATGTGAGGGAGTCGTGACCCTGCTCGGCTGACCCTGTGAGGGAGTCGTGACCCCGCTTTGCTGACCCTCTGAGGGAGTCATGACCCCACTCTGCTGACCCTGTGAGGGAGTTGTGGCCCCAGTCTTTTGACCCTGTGACGGAGTCGTGACCACGGTTTGCAGACTTTGACCTGTTCCAGGAGAAGAAGATGTAGTCCTGACCAGTGCCATTGTCCTCACCCTGAAAGTGAAACAGAAGTCAGCATCAAAATGAGGGCCTACACACATGAAAAAAGGAAATAGTACACAAGGAAAAGTATTAGAATTTAGAACTACTGAAAAAATCAAATGTAAATAATACTGAAGAACTAAAAACTCCAGGACATGACGTATGTCAGTATGAGACTATAAGTATAAGCCAACCCCCAATCCTGTAAAATTAAAAGAGCAGATTATTTTTCAGGACACTTTACAGTTTGTGCAAAGAAAATCTGCATGTCGGTTTAATCCATGTCGGTAGCTGTTGCCTTGCATGAATACATGCGCAAAAAATAGTGTATGCATTAAATTAATTCAGATACTACTTATGTGTGCGTGTAAAGGTTAAAAATAAAATCCTGTTCAGGAATGAGATGGTTAATGTATATATATATATATATATATATATATATATATATTGTAACGAAATGACGAAAGCGGATTGTTCTCACTGATTGTTGTTGTGTGTGAAAATGTTATGATGACGATGAACAAAAACGGACACAAATTGTTGCAGATTTCAAGATTCAGATTTAATCATCTGAATATGTCAATGTATCGTATCTCAATGCATCATTCGTTCACATATAAAATATGAATGACATATAATAACTCTGGCAATAATTCAGCCAGAAAACATCTATTGAACAGCTCCATGGTTGACTGCTAAAACTTCTTCTTTTCCTGATTTCTTCCGTAGACCCCAATTTCTCCTTTCCCTGATTTCTCCCGTAGACCCCGATTTCTCCTGTAGACTCGAACTAGAAAAAGACCAGCATCTTAGAACCCCGATTTCTCCTGTAGACTAGCCCCGTCCCGTCTCGAAGAAGCTCCGTCTTCGCAGCGTAGAACAACAGCAACCCATAGCATAGCCTTAGTCTCTTGGAACCCGACAAAGATATGAACATTCGCCTTTTTCCCGTCTCGAAGAAGTAGCGTCTAGAACAACCCCGATTTCTCCTGTTCCTTCTCTATTTTAGTATTTATCCCCTTCCTTGTTTGTTTACCTGTTACCGCTAGCTACCACTAACGTTTCGATCGTCTATAACGATCTCCCCTGTTTGTCTACGTTACTCCGATACCTGTCCTAACAACATACACAACATACCTTGCTTCTGCGTGCTCTTCTGTTTGTCTCGTACCTCTAGCAACGAACCGACACTCTCGATCGTCTTAGAGTCAAGGCGATCGAAGGTGTTTGTTTACGTTTCTCTAGGTAACCTCTAACAACGCTCAAACAATTCATCTTACCTAACTAAATCTCTATTTTACTTTCACTCAATCATTATCCTATCAATGATGAATTAATTCTAAAATGCATAACCATATTTACATGCACATTTCATAACACTACATTCCTCTATCGTTCTTCTTCGATGAGATCTCGAATAACACGTCATCCAAAATGGCGTCATCGAAGAGAAGATTATGTTCCATTGTGTTCGTATCATAATAACGCGATCGATACGAACACCATTTCGAATAAAAACTACATGAACTGGTCAACAAAAGTATCCTGCTACGAACTGTGCAGTGGTTTTCTGGTGAGTACATTCTAACACAGTTAATATCATGACATTTGTCCACAAGTCTTCCAGTCTTTCACGTGTGTCAACGAAGAACACTTTTAGATCTGTATCACATATTTCTCAGTACAAAAGTTAGATCCGCAAATGTTCAGGTTAAAGTTTCTGAATAATACTAATATATATATCACGAAAGCTATGTTTCTTTTGTTCGCCAAGGGGTGGGTCAGGGGCAGCAACTCCTTTGGCAGTTTGCGTCACAGAGATGATCTCAATAAACACATGCCACTAATATATATACATGTACATCTACACGAACTTTTGAAAACTAAAAACCTCAAAAAAAGAAAACGTGGCGTTCCAGACGAACAAATAATGGCTGAGCTGGAATACGTTTTTAAGCTTCACCGTGCATCCTGGGTTGTGGACAAGCCAAAGCCTCACAAAATAGTCTATATCTCTAAAAATATTGGGAGTTCTTAATTATGACTTCATGTAATCCTCAAACACCATAGAATCTTCCTATAGACGAATCTTTAAAGGATTATCTTTGTAAACAAACAAATAAACATTGGCAACATTTGAACTACACAGTCCGGATGTTGTGGGTCGTGGACAACCCATATGTAGTTAAAAGAGGCATTTTACGGTGTTTATCCCTATTCGGCTGGCGTGGGTCATGTACGACCCATACTCTGCAAAGAGTTGATCCCTATTCGGATGACCAGGGTTGTGTACGACCCATACTTTTTACATTGAATTGTGGTTTGTGGTGTTGATCTTTCAGTTTGATACCGAATGACTAAATGTTTTGATATCACTTCACGCGACAAGTTTTATCTTCAAATCCATAATCCGGGCGGGGATATAGCTCAGTTGGTAGCGCGCTGGATTTGTATTCAGTTGGCCGCTGTCAGCGTGAGTTCGATCCCAGGTTCGGCGGAAATTTATTTCAGAGTCAACTTTGTGGGCAGACTCTCTTCGGTGTCCCCCCGTGTACACTACATTGGGTGTGCACGTTAAAGATCCCACGATTGACAAAAGGGTCTTTCCTGGCAAAATTGCTTTGGCACAGTTAATAATTGTCTACCTATACCCGTGTGACTTGGAATAATAGGCCGTGAAAGGTAAATATGCGCCGAAATGGCTGCAATTACTGGCCGTATAAAATTTCATCTCACACGGCATCACTGCTGAGCGCCTAGAACTGTACCCACGGAATATGCGCGATATAAGCCTCATTGATTGATTGATTGATTATAATATCTACACTCTCTTTTCCTAACCCTATCATTAATTTTAATTTACATTTTTTCTCCTCATTCATTCTTCTAATTTCCTTATCCATAATTCATAATCAAAACTATATATCTAATTAGAGTTCCATACTTATAAAACCTGATACACAGTTTTGCAATAATAATAAAAACATTAACATAATCAACAGCTTCATGTAAATAATCAAAACTACGTATCATACAAAATAAACAATTATACACATTAATATTAATTTTTACGTCATACTTAAAGGCACAGTAACCATCACAGATACTGTCAGGCTTTTACACACAGTACAAACACCCTTCCATTTGAACGCTCACCAAACGGGAACATCCTAGCTGTGCCTTACAAAAAGAGCGAGCAATTTTCAAAAAATTAATTTTGCGGAGAGAGTGTCAGAGACAATCGGACCGTGGTGTGTTTTGGTGCAAGACCTAACTTTTAAAATCTAAATAATAAATTGACAGCTTGTTACACAAACATTCTTAAATCATAAAAGAATTCTTTTTTCATCAAGACAAGATCAGTACAATTCGAAGTTTTGAAAGTTTGAAAAAAGAAAAGCCCGGAAGCAGGGTCACGCAAGGTCGTGGTTCTCGTAGCAGACGACGATTTATACCTATCGCCAGTTCCTCTAAACAGTCAAAAGCCATCGCAAGAGTTCTTGTGAACCACAGCCGTTTGTTTCGTGCATAGTCAGAGGTTACTTAGTAACGTACTATTGCAGATAAGCTCACAGCAAGTCGCATTCAAATTACTAACTGACGACTACATTCACGATGGCTCAGGGGTAAGATAAACCACGCAAAAATAAATTCTTTTAATTGCTCGCTCTTTACGGAGGGCACCTAGGATGAGCCCGTTTGGTGAGCGTTCAAATGGAAGGGTGTTTATACTGTGTGTAAAAGCCTGACAGTATCTGTGATGGTTTACGGGAGGCTTACTGTGCCTTTAACAAACACTTTCTCCTCAACATATTTCCGAATATTTGAAATCCTTTTACAAAAAAAAAGAAAAAGGTTCATATAATCTATTTTACCAACACAATACGTACAAAACTACAATCCACACTATGCAAAATACCCATTTTAAATAACAAAATATTTGTGGAGTATTTATTTTCCAATGCAACAATCTTAATCTTATTTCTTTTATTAAATCGGTAACTATTGTCCAATATGTTTATGTACCAATTCAAAACCAAATTTATGTTTCCAAAATCTTATTGCAATCGGTTCTACATTTTTAATTAAAACTTTACGAATCTGTCTTGGTTTTAGTAACACATCAGTATCTAAAATACTTACATTTCAAATTATTATTCCATCTCTTGTTCTATTAGTATTAACCTTCGCCGGTCGTCGTGGGTCCGTATGGACCCAGAAGGGTGTTTAATTGCAAATATCTCTTAAACCAGTTGGAGATTTTTAATGAGCTTTTAAGAATGCCTCGGACACCTAAAAAGCTCTTGTGTCCTAAAAGATCATTACATTTCAGCGAGAAGTAATTAAAAAAACAACGGTCAAATTTAGACTACACACGGAAGACATTGTGGGGCCGTGCGGACCCATGTTTTTCAAACTGAAGGAACTTACATAAAAACTAGGGAGAGAAGTCACAATCCTTCAGGTATTGGCTCTAAACATCATTTTCTACGATCTGTTTAATTTTGGAGTTAATAAGCAAGTCGCGTGGAGCAAAATTAATACATAACAATTTGGGTCCACACGGCCCCACGACGTCTACAGAAGGGTATTCACGTTTTTCCTGTTTTCAGAAGCTTTAGTCCGAACGGTAATAATTAGATTAATAATTTAATTTAATTACTTCTCGCGGAAATTTAACCACGGCCGGCGTCTACGGAAGGGGATGCACGTTTTAGCTTCTTTGGAAAGCATGGGTCTACGGAAGGGTATGCATATTTTTACATTTAGTCAAGTTATGACTAAATGTTTTAACATCGAGGGGGGAATCGAGACGAGGGTCGTGGTGAATGTGTGTGTGTGTGCGTGTAGAGCGATTCAGACCAAACTACTGGACTGATCTTTATGAAATTTGACATGAGAGTTCCTGGGTATGATATCCTCAGACGTTTTTTTCATTTTTTTGATAAATGTCTTTGATGACGTCATATCCGGCTTTTCGTGAAAGTTGAGGCAGCACTGTCACGCTCTCATTTTTCAACCAAATTGGTTGAAATTTTGGTCAAGTAATCTCCGACGAAGCCCGGACTTCGGTATTGCATTTCAGCTTGGTGGCTTAAAAATTAATTAATGACTTTGGTCATTAAAAATCTGACAAGAAGAGCAAACGCTCGATCGAGTCACTTTCGCAGTTCTGAATATTATATGAGGCATCAGATGGACAGGAAGAAATTGCTATTCACAACACAATGAGTCACGTTCACATAAAATTTGAGCCCGGTCACTTTTATAGTTTCCGAGAAAAGCCCAACGTTAAGTTGTGTGTTGCCGAACAGAAAAGGCTAGTTATCTCCCTTGTTTTTCTGATAACGTTCGTAAAAGGCTACAGATGTAAATACTTTGATGTAAAGAATAATCCTACAAAGTTTCAATCACATCCGATGAACTTTGTCAAAGATATAAAATGTCTAATTTTTCCTTTGACGCTGACCTGTGACCTTGAAAAAGGTCAAAGGTCAACGAAACCATCGTTAAAGTGTAGAGGTCATTGGAGGTCACGACTAAACAAAATATGAGCCCGATCGCTTTGATAGTTTCCGAGAAAAGTCCAACGTTAAGGTGGTGTCTACGGACGGCCGGCCGGACGGACGGCCGGCCGGACAGACTAACACTGACCGATTACATAGTCACTTTTTCTCAAGTGACTCAAAAATTGTAATAAAATTTTTTTTTATATAAAACGATCCAAATTTACGTTCATCTTATTCTCCATCATTTGCTGATTCCAAAAACATATAAATATGTTATATTCGGATTAAAAACAAGCTCTGAAAATTAAATATATAAAAATTATTATCAAAATAAAATTTTCCAAATCAATTTAAAAACACTTTCATCTTATTCCTTGTCGGTTCCTGATTCCAAAAACATATAGATATGATATGTTTGGATTAAAAACACGCTCAGAAAGTTAAAACGAAGAGAGGTACAGAAAAGCGTGCTATCCTTCCCAGCGCAACTATACTACCCCGCTCTTCTTGTCAATAGACCCTATCGGTATTCCAAGCTCTCGTGATCTCTCGCAAACTTCAGAGCATAGCAAAGCATGCGGTACAGCGATCTCGTGCGAGCTGCACAACCCAAAGTTCGAAGTTCTCGCGATGTTCAAAGCATAACAAAGAGCGTGTCTCGCGAGAGCTGCTCAGATACCGTAAAGGTCTATTTCACTGCCTATGCCGTGAGCGGTGGACTGATGATGCTACGAGTATACGGTCTTGCTGCGTTGCATTGGGTTCAGTTTCATTCTGTGAGTTCTACAGCTACTTGACTAAATGTTGTATTTTCGCCTTACGCGACTTGTTCCTTCTTTGAGAAGCATGGGGCCGTGCGATGTCTTCCGTGTGTAGTCGATAACCCGGTCGGGCGAAGGTTAACTTAATACCTCTACCTGCGTTTACAATGGCAGTTCTTACTGCGTATTCAAACAACCGTGTAGGTTTGTTTCCTATTCTTTCACAGACTGTGTGAAATGATATTATATTTCCTTATGTGACAACAAAATGACAACTGTTAATGTCATTCGACTCATTGTTTGCAGACGACCTCATCCGAGAACTGTTTATATGTGATCTTTATGCTTTTGCTTCTGAAGCAATCATAACAATTAGGGCAATTACATAGTCACACCCATTGTCTTATACTCAGTCCTTTCTTCTTGGTCAAGTATCTTGGATCATCTTGATGGGAAATCAAGAGCGAGTTTTCGCGAGGAACAGGGTTGAGCTACGGTAGGGTCACTGCGCATGTCTGGTTTTTTTCTTCGCGGAAACGCTGTTGGGTTGTGTCCAGTCGCGTCCCTTGCAACAAGATGGCGACAAGCGCGTTACGGATTTACTGTTGTGGAGAGTTGATGGACGACGATGATGAACAAGCAGTACTGTTTTATTGTTGATGTGAATGTAATGCCAAAACATCGAACTATCGATTCGAACGTCAATGAAGAAGTGAGCGTGAAAATCGAGCGCAAAACAGCCGGGTAAAAGTTCAGGGCGCTAAAGTACATTTGAGCCGAAATCGCACCCAAACTCCTGTTGACCTCATTTCTTCCCAAAATAAACATCACTGCTAAAATAAAATGCATTAAAACCAAGACAGTATCCAACCCAGTATCCTTAATTTTTGAAAGGCTAAGTGATTTACAACAAATGTCTTCTCACAATCCGTAACTTTGTCAAAAAATATTTGCAGAAGTTTCTCACCTCGCCTTGGCAGCCATCTTGGAACTGGAGAGACCCTACGCAGGAAGCAAGGTTGAAAGTTGGTTAACCGGTGACGTCACTCCAGTCGAACCGGACCGAGTTTTTGCGACCTCCGGTTCGACTCGAGTCACCTTAGTTGACGCTAAAACTCGCTCCCTATCTATACAAAAAGTAGTTGATACCAGTTGACAGTTAAAGCAAATTTAGGACGGGAATCTTGAACTTAACATCAACGACAGTCACCATTACAAAGCATGCGCACCTACGAAGGAGGGACGCGTTCAAAAGTTGGCACCGACGAAGAGCCTTATTGAGATAACACAGAAATCACTTGTGTTTTTCTGTACCTGTGGTTCATGCCTTCGTCACCACAAGCCGCTGGAAATCATAACTCGAGTTTCAACATCAACTCTTTTGACATGAAAACAAATAAACTTCTTGTGTCTTTTTACCCAAATGCAATCAAAACGCATGAATGAGAGAGTATACCCGCAGAGACCTTAATTTTTTTTATGAGCAAGAGCACACACACACGCACACACCAGGGGCGGATCGCATAATTTGTGTGTGTGTGTGTGTGTGTGTGTGTGTGTGTGGGGGGGGTCCAAATTTCTTTTACTGGAACAGATCGACGACGCGAAGGCGTTAACTCAGTGAGGGCGACAAGCCCTCGCATCTTCTAGGCCAGGCCTGAGGGGGTCCGAAAATTTTTGATAAAAACAAGAACAATCGCAGTGGAGCAATCTGATGCAATCTGAGCCAAGAAACTACCCCTTATACACCTTCCAAATAGTAAATTTAGAAAGACAAATCAAGTTAGAATCAGTCAAAACAAGGAAAATCGATTGATCTGGTGCAGCCCGCCGGTGAGCCGGCCAACCATGTGCGGCGGCGTTGAAAATACCCAACTACTTTCCGAAACGGTCATTTAGAAGACAATGGCCAGCTCATAGGGGGGTCCGGGGGCATGCCTCCCTTGAAAATTAGGATAAAGTCAAGGAAAATGGAGTAATCTGAGCCATCATTTTATCTTTATTTTCAAATTCATCTCTATATATATTTTTTAATTAATTTTATTTTTTTTGTTTAGGCTGGGGGGGGGGGGGGGGGTCCGGAAACCCTGGAAACCCCACCTGGATCCGCCCCTGCACACACACACACACACACACACACACACACCGTCACACACACAGAACGGATATCTTCCATAAAAATCCAGAAAATCACATGATGGGCACAGGTCGGAGGATTTGGGAGGGCATACACATATCCGCCCTACTCCCAGCCGAACTGTACATCGCTGTTTTCAAAATGTTACCGTCTTTCACCCCCACATCCTCCTCCACCCATTTATTCTTCCCCGCTCAAACAGCAACAACAAAAACAACAACACCATGTTTTCACACACACACACACACACACACACACCAACTTCAACAACAACAACAACAACAACAACAACAAAAATAACAAGGTCGGACAACTTGTAAAAGGACCTAAATCAGGAAAAGGACCTAAATCCGTACACTGTGATGTTGATATTTGCGTGATTTCTCCTTACATTTTTAATAGGGTGCCAGATCGATGCCACTGAGGTGAGAATGGTGGTGCCAGAGCGATGCCAGAATGAGAATGGTGGTGTAAGATGTGCCAGAGCGATGCCAAAGTCGGCACTGATGTGCGTGGCTGTTAACATTGAACAGGCACATTCAAACAGTTTTGTGTTGCTGTTTTTTCAGGTTTATCTATTTATTCTGAAGTGATTAATACTAATTAGACCTGAGTAGGCTATAAATGTGAATATTTTACGGTTGGTTCGTTGTGGCTCACTGGAGTGAGCATTGTGGTGATTAGGGCCGGTGACACGAGAAAATTACTCCCACGAGATTTTTACTCCGGAGTAAACATTTCGTACGAAAAAGTTACTCCCTTTACGAAAAAAGCACTCCCCCATTTCACGAGAAAATTACTCCCCAAGACAGGTGAGTTCCGAGTAAATATTTCATACAAAAATGTTACTCCCCTGACGAATAAATAACGAATAAATTACTTCACCCAAACACAAGCAATTTAACTTTCCATGCCAGGTGAACGAAATGTTTACTCCCTTGTCCCCTGTTAGTCTTGGTGGTGGGAGGGGTGGAAGGAGGGTAGCGGGACAGTCGTGTGCGCGAGATCACTTATTGGCATTATCCCTTCGCCCGCATCCCATTTTTGCCGCGTACAAGATTTTTACTGGAAGTAAAATAAATGGGGAGTAAAAATTTCGTGGAGGGAGTAATTTTTTCGTGCCTTGGGGAGTTCTTTTCTCGTACGAAAAGTGTACTCGGAGTAAGAATTTCGTACGAAATTTTTACTCCGGAGTAATTTTTTCGTGGAGTAAAAATTTCGTGTCCGGCATCAGGTTGGAGTAAAAGTACGTGACCACAAGCAAAACTGACAGAGATTTCAAACACTTAACAGTTGTTGCGAGAAAAGTCCTACTGCAAGTTTTCCACCATTTTCAGCAACGAGGTGCGACGTCAAAACTGACAAAACAGAACTGACTAGCATCAATCATACTCCAGCACAATAATTCGGGGCACATCAACATTCATCACAGGGCCGGACCCAGGGGGGGGGGTTCCAGGGGTTCCGGAACCCCACCCCTGGAAAAAGCATGTACCTTGCTTTGAGTGGGTTTTTTTTTTACTAGTTTTAGCACCAAAACAATGCTGCTCTTAACCCTCAAAACAAGGCCCAGAATGCACCAGATTGCACAGATTTTAACCGTTTTTCAAAAATTTTCCGGGGGAGCATGCCCCCAGACCCCCTAGTTGGTGCGCCTGCTTTGCAGGCGCGCGCTTGTGGCTTCGCCACTTCGCTGATTTGCCCCCCCCCCAAAAAAGAGGAACCCCCCCCCTTACAACTCATTTGGTCCGGCCCTGCATCGTGATGCAGGAAAGGGATTACGCTCCGATTTTTGATTGTGCCTATGATAGATGCACAAACAAATGATGCTCTCCTTTTCTATCCTTTTTGTCACATATATTGTTTCACCAAAATCGCGCCAACGGAAATCGGAAAGTCTCAAACATATGTTAATCGATAGTTCTGGCTTATGGGTTAGTATAAGACTTAAAAGTTCCATGCAACTTGATAATTTCAAAGTGTGATGAACCCTCGTTAGGGGAGTCAGGCATGAAAAGCCCCAGTTATTTTTGTCTGCACCAGCACCCCCCCCCCCCCCCCCCCCCCCACAGGGTGTAGCGGGAATGAGAGGGACCACGGTGTTTGCTTCGATGATGATCGTATGCAGTATAGATATGATCTAAAACACTTTGTGGGGCGTGTTTGGTAGACTACAAGTAGTTTTCAATGTATACCTTGCACCACACGGGCAATGAATTGTGAAAAATGACAGCTTACATTTGATAAAGACTGGACACAGCAAGGGGTACAAATTAAAACAGTTTTGATTTGTTCGTTTGTTTAATTGTTAGATGTCGGGGGATGGGTGTGAGTTGATACTTTAGGGGTGGGGGGTTGGGTCGACAGGCGACAGGAAGCGTTTAGGAAAACGGCAGCCGGATCTGCGTTTCCTTAACCTTTGCCGGTGGTCGTGGGTCCGCCGTGGACCCAGAGGGGTGTTTAATTGCAAATATCTCTTGATTGAATGAATTTTTTAATGAGCTTAAGAATGCATCAGGCACCTCAAAAGCTCTTATGTCCTAACATTTGAGCGAGAAGTAATATAAAAAAAAAGAGGTCATATTTAGACTACAACTTGAACATCGTGGGGCCGTGCGGACCCATGTTTCTCAAAGAAGGAAATGAGAAGCATGTGTCCGCACGGCCACTACACTATGACTTCCGTGTGTAGTCGACATCCCGGACGGGCGAAGGTTACTTGCACACATATTCATCACCGCGTACCGACCTATACCTAGTACAGGGTAACCCCCAATAATGCCACCAAAACGAATGAGAGAGAGAGAGAGAGTGAGTGGGATAGATATTGAGAGAGAGAGAGAGAGAGAGAGAGAGAGAGAGAGAGAGAGAGAGAGTGGGATAGAGATTGAGGGAGTGAGAGAGAGATTGTGAGAGAGAGAGAGAGAGATGATGATGATGATACTTTATTTTTCAAGGATAGAGGTTTAAGGCTACGCCTTTTCTTACAACCG
Organism: Littorina saxatilis; assembly: GCF_037325665.1. Classification (NCBI taxonomy): domain Eukaryota; kingdom Metazoa; phylum Mollusca; class Gastropoda; order Littorinimorpha; family Littorinidae; genus Littorina; species Littorina saxatilis. The sequence goes on from NC_090251.1 coordinate 14,645,186, forward strand.
GTCCTTACTTCTAATACAAATGTCTAATAAATGATAAACAAGTAAAACAACATGACTAATAAACAAATTAAACGGACAAACCAGCAAACAAAAAATCGGACAAATAAGCAAACAAGCAAATAAACACAAACAACACAATGACAAAGTAAGCATACATAAAACAAAAACAAAACAAAACAACAACAACCCAACAACAAACAAATCAAACAAGCGAAACATGCAACATGTTAATTTCAGGTTACACATGTAAAGTGATCGATGGTAAAATTCACACTATACCAACGTTGACACTAATGCCTACAATGATTATATGGTGTAAATGATGATGATGAAGATGATGATGATGGTGATGATGATGATGATGGAAAATCGCACGATGGAGGATACAGATAGAGATAGAGGGTAGAGATACAGTGTGCTACAAATGCAGCACGCCGCCGTGCCGGGGACAAAAAAGTATTGACACCAAAAATGGTCTGCCGGGTACAGTTTGGGTTACCGAAGCATCCCCCAGGGGACACTTCCAGGTTTGGGTCAGAACGGGGTGTTACACTGGGACACGCTCGCCTTTTTGTCGTGTTTTGCCTAAACACCATAAGTTTTTCAACTTGATGACATAGTTCGTAGCCCAGATTTTACTGATAGCGCTGAGCAAAAAGAAAGAAGGACACGGAAGGTATTTCTATGACAAGGCCAAGATTGAAATAAAGAGACCAAAAAGCAATGTACTCACGTTAAAATGACGAACACGGAACGAATAACAGCGACGTTTCGACCTAAAGGCCAAGATTGTTTTGTGCAGGAACTGAGAATAGGGCTTTGATAAGCATCAGAATAAGGAAACAAAGAAACAAGTTGCGGTTGAGGTATCATGTCCGTACACATAGGGTACGCAGGTTGGCCCGAACTGTTTGAACATAATATCTATATTGCAAGGACACCAAGTCCGAGATTTCAGGTCTGTTGTCGTGCGTTTGGCTGGAAGTCATGTTGTCAGTTGTAAAAAAAGTTAAAGAGTCAACAGATAAGAGAAAGGAAAGTCGTGTTAACCTAACCAGGATGATTTTTTTTCCTGCGAGTATAGTGCATTAAGTGCGATAGTAATTTGCAGAGACTGCAAGAAGTATGCTGGCGTAACTGTTACATTACTGCGAATTATTGCTGCATGTATTACTTTCAACAAAAACACTTGTATGGGTAAATCGAGGTACGTATTTCAACTTGGTTGTATTTACTTGAGTGCCAAGTGTTACACAATTTGCCTAACTCGATCAATATCAGGACTTACAATTCAGTGAAGTTGGAGCAAATTTTGTAAAATCGTAAAATTGAAGTGCACGGACTTGCTTACTGACACACACACACACACACCCATCCCTCCACACACACACACCCACACCCAAGTGAAAAAGTACCACATAGTATACTATAGTATACTATAGTATACTACAGTATACTATAGTATACTATAGTAAATGTACCATGTACTATAGTACCAGTTTCAAAATACTATAGTATACTATAGTAAATGTACCGTGTACTATAGTACCTATTTCCAAGTACTATAGTATACTGTAGTAAATGTACCATGTACTATAGTACATGTACCGTGTACTATAGTACCAATTTCCAAGTACTATAGTATACTAGGGTAAATGTACCATGTACTATGGTACTTTTTATTGAATGTACCATGTACTACAGTAGTACTATAGTACCTAGTACTTTGTACTATGGTACTTTTTTGTGAATGTACCCTGTACTACAGTAGTACTATAGTACGAAGTACTTTGTACTATGGTACACCGTGGTACTTTGTACTATGGTACTTTGTACTATAGTACTACAGTACATAGTACTGCGGTACAGTATAGTATACATGCATTTTGTGTTTTTATTTTTATTGTTTTATTAATATAACTTATCAGCTAAGCATACACATTTTTTTTTAAATTTGATTAAAAAACATTGTTTTTAAAATTGTGTTTTATATCACCAGTTGTGCATGTAAACGTGTTGCGTGTGTTTTTACAAGGTAGTCGTACATATAAGATTTATTATGTTTTGTGCGTGCGTGTGTGTGAATTAAGCCGTTTGTTGGAGATGACAGGAGATACAGTATTTTCAAACTTGTTAACTGTGCATTTGCAATATACACGTAGGAATACTTTGTGCTCTCTCACACACACACACACACACACACACACACACACACACACACACACACACACACACACACACACACATACACACACACACACCACACACACACACACACACTGACATCGTTGAACACCTGCACTGATTGAAGCTTAAATATCATTCATTGACAAGCACTTTGATAATAATATGCGAAGAGACAACTTAAAAACAAACAATTAAGCTCATTTCTTAAACAAAGACAAGAAATCTAATAATATTAGTATTTGCAAAGACACACAAATAGTATATGTCTCTGGTGTTTGCGACTAAGCCATGCCCGAGGCTATCATCTGATCAAGCGGTGCACTTCGTTTCTTGACATATGTTTATTGTTCATATTTTATCGCAGTTGATTTGTGATTAAAACTCCCAAAGCGCCAGGAAGATTGTGCAAAGTTGTTGTTCGCTATTCACACCAAAAGCAAAAGTGCAGGTGATCAATAATCAGTTTTTCCCGGTGACTCATGGAAGGATGTGTGCACGTGACGCTCTTTTCCGACAATCTTCATGTTACACAACTTTGATAACAAGGAGCATTTGATCATTCCCCGGCTTTACCTCCAACAATCCCCCCCGCCCCCCGCCCAGACACTCACAGAGACACCCACAAGCAGACAGACACTCACAGAGACACCCACAAGCAGACAGACACTCACAGAGACACCCACAAGCAGACACTCATGGAGGCAAGCACAATTAAGCGTTTAATTTATTTCATGGTTCAGCATTCAGCCCAACAGCTATTCACTCTTTGTGTGTAAGTGAGTGTAAGTGTGTGTGTGTGTGTGTGTGTGTGTGTGTGTGTGTGTGTGTGTGTGTGTGTGTATGTACACCGTATGTGAGTTTGTGATGAATGCGTGTGCGTGATGAATGTGTGTGTGTTAAATTGTTGTTGTTCAGCTCCTTAATTGTGTTGCTTATTTTTGGCACAGTTTCTGAGCATTGGGAAACAATTCTCATTCCCTCATCAATTCACCTTTGCAAAAGAGTGTGTGGCCTACAAACGCTCGTTCTTGGTTGAGTTGTAATCTTACACATGATTTCGAGCTTTTGCAACAGCCGGCATGTGGGTATCGATCAACACTGCCTGGCCTATTCTGTGAGCCGACAGCAGGCAAGTATTAAAGCGAGAATAATGTTCTGGTTCCTTTCATCCTATTCCTGGTATTGTTGTGCGCTTTCAAACCCCTTTCTCGGAAACGTGCGTTGCCAGATGTACAAGAAATAATGGTTTGAGATAAATCTGCTAGGATTTGTTCACAATCTGACAAGTACGGGTTGGTTTAAACACAATTTTATTCAAAATACATGACATGAAACAATTGACAAAAATGCAGCTAGGACACGAACTCAAGCAGATGCTTATTTGACGTGACCATAACAATGCTAAGTTACACAAGTTTTCATGATGGTGGACAACACAATTATTAACCAGAAGAACAAAATGTAGGAGGGGGGTATGGGGAACTTAATCAAAACAGGAGGATTTACAGAGAAAAAATAAATAAAAATAAAATAAAAATAAGGTGAGACTATGAATGAAGCGCGTGGGACGAGAACATCGATGCTGAGACATGCAATAAGTAAGTTCAGATAAATGTACATTTTCATGGAGAGGGCAGCATAGTTCGTTACGAATGTATGGAAGAAAACAACCACACACACACACACACACACACACACACACACACACACACACACACACACACACACACAAAAGAGAACAGCAAAACAAAAACAAAAACTCAATGATAATTATTACTTATGTTAAATATGTAATTGATGCAACAACACTGAGAGGCGGGTTTACGTTCTCCTGCACACAAACATACACAATACCAGTACGTGGGCTAATCCTTCAAGTTAGTCGACCAGATTCAGCAATAAAGGATTGGACCGACTCGAAAATCAATGTATTTATGCGAAATGAATGTTGCTCGCTGCCTCTTAATAATGTTTCCACGTGTCTAAAATTGGCAGGCAGTGAGTTAATTGTGGACATACGAGCATTTTCAAACAACGTGCAGTATAACAAGTAATGTTCAGCTGTTTCGTTCCGGTTACCGCACGCACACTGTGGGTTATCTTTTAAATGGCGTTTGCAAGTACGGGTTGTGTGTGTGTGTGTGTGTGCGTTATAGTGTGTGATGTGTATGTGTGTGTTTGTGTATGTGTATGTGTGTGTGTGTGTGTGTCAGTGCCTGTGTGTTTGTGTGTGCGTGTGTGCATGCCGCGTCTGTTTGCACGCGTGAATGTACATGTAAATTTGTGTGTGTGTGCATGTGTTTGTGTGTTATAGTGTGTGATTGTGTTTGTGTGTGTGTGTGTGTGTGTGTGGTGTGTGTGATTGTGTTTGTGTGTGTGTGTGTGTATTTGTGTTTGTGTGTGCGTGCGTGTCTGTTTGCACGCGTGAATGTATGTTTATGTATGTTCATGTGTGTGAGTGTATGTGTGTGTGTGTGTGTGTGTGTGTGTATGTGTGTCAGTGTGAGAGAGGCCGGACCGTGTGTGTGATAGGACGGTGTGTGTGTGTGTGTGTGTGTGTGTGTGAGTGTGTGTCAGTGTGTGTTAATGTGCGCGTGTGTCAGTGTGTGTGTGTTAACTAACATTTATCATAGTTTTCAGGCTGGGTGGAGGTATCTTCAACAAGGGGAAGTCCTTTATCAGGGGACGCAACTCTCCGCTCTTTCCAGCCACGGCAAATCCGATGCGTGCAGACCGTGAGCCAGGCAACGCGGATGATGATGACGATGAGGACGAGGACGACGGCGACGGCGGCGAAAACGACGAAGGGTCTATGTGTTTTTTTTGTTCTCTTGACAAGAGCATCCTTCTTGCCTGGGAGGACGGTCACCATGACCCGAACGTTCCGGTCAATCAGCTGGGCCAGTTTCTGACCAGTTTCCCTCTGGACGAAGATGGACGTTTCATCTGGTACTGGAGAGAGAAGCAATGTTGTTAATAAAGTACTTTCTATGATGTGGTACGGAAGAGAGAAGCAATGTGGTATATATAAGGTACTTTCTATGATTTGGTACTGGAGAGAGAAGCAATGTTATATATATAAGGTACTTTCTATGATGTGGTACGGGAGAGAGAAGCAATGTTGTATATATAAGGTACTTTCTATGATGTGGTACGGGAGAGAGAAGCAATGTTGTATATATAAGGTACTTTCTATGATGTGGTACGGGAGAGAGAAGCAATGTTGTATATATAAGGTACTTTCTATGATGTGGTACGGGAGAGAGAAGCAATGTTGTATATATAAGGTACTTTCTATGATGTGGTACGGGAGAGAGAAGCAATGTGGTATATATAAGGTACTTTCTATGATGTGGTACGGGAGAGAGAAGCAATGTTGTATATATAAGGTACTTTCTATGATGTGGTACGGAAGAGAGAAGCAATGTGGTATATATAAGGTACTTTCTATGATGTGGTACGGAAGAGAGAAGCAATGTTGTATATATAAGGTACTTTCTATGATGTGGTACGGAAGAGAGAAGCAATGTGGTATATATAAGGTACTTTCTATGATGTGGTACGGGAGAGAGAAGCAATGTTGTATATATAAGGTACTTTCTATGATGTGGTACGGAAGAGAGAAGCAATCTTGTATATATAAGGTACTTTCTATGATGTGGTACGGAAGAGAGAAGCAATGTGGTATATATAAGGTAGGCCTACTTTCTATGATGTGGTACGGGAGAGAGAAGCAATGTTGTATATATAAGGTACTTTCTATGATGTGGTTTGTTTGTTTGCTTAACGCCCAGCCGACCACGAAGGGCCATATCAGGGCGGTGCTGTTTTGACATATAACGTGCGCCACACACAAGACAGAAGTCGCAGCACAGGCTTCATGTCTCACCCAGTCACATTATTCTGACACCGGACCAACCAGTCCTAGCACTAACCCCATAATGCCAGACGCGTTCGAAACCACGACCTCCCGATCACGGGGCGGACGCCTTACCACTAGGCCAACCGTGCCGGTTTCTATGATGTGGTACGGGAGAGAAAAGCAATGTTATATAAAATATATATAAGGTACTTTCTATGATTTGGTACTGGAGAGAGAAGCAATGTTATATATAAAGTACTTTCTATGATGTGGACAGAAAAGCAAAGTTATATATAAAGTACTTTCTATGATGTGGTACTGGACAGAAAAGCAAAGTTATATATATAAAGTACTTTCTATGATGTGGTACTGGAGAGAGAAGCATTAGCAATGTTATATATTTGAGGTTCTTTCTAAGATGTTGGGCTGGTTTGGGGGTCCCTCTGTTTCTTGCTCTTTTCAACTCGAAAATTAAACTGAAATATGAATTGCTTCAAATCTCGTGAAAAATCTTGATTTACTTTTAAAGAGTTAAAAAAATCTTGTCTGGTGGGACGTCCCGGATTGTCATGCAGAAAGTGTACCGTACGTATCATATTATCCGTTCTTTTCATTTACAGTTCTCTACACTCACAGAATATAAGCTAAACTGATTATACGGATCATGTTAAAATCGAGTTGCTTTTACAATTTTTTTTTTATAAAGGAGCTCACAAGAGCATTTATATAAATCTAATAAATCCAAAAACAAAGAGACCGCCAACGTTCCAAAATTCAGAATCAAAAAACAAAAAAGGTAGATTGTTGGAACGTTTGTTATTGACAAAGAGCATTTATATAAATCTAATAAATCCAAAAACAAAGAGACCGCCAACGTTCCAAAATTCAGAATCAAAAAACAAAAAAGGTAGATTGTTGGAACGTTTGTTATTGACAAAACAATACATTCAAAATAACAAACGTTCCAACAATCTACATTTCTTGTTTTTTTATTATAAACCTAATAATTAAAACAAAAAGACCAAGCAATACAGTACAATACTGTTTGGTCTTTTTGTTTCTCGCCCTCACGCGCAGTCTCCATTGTTCTGCTAACATGTAAAGAAACATCCAGAAAATAATGTATTTTTTTCATTGCAAATGCAACCAATGTTTTTGATTGATACATTTGGAGCGTTTAAAGTATAGCACTTATTGCACCTAAGTTACAAAAAAACATTCCTGTGATATCTAAACCAACATTTCTACATCCGTAAAACATATCTGCTTTAGCTGCTTTTCGCACTTTTGAATTAATGAATTCTTGTACACCACTCAATATAGAGTACCCCCCCGCCCCTGCCCCCCAAATCGACCTGGCAAAAATGTTTGTTTAGATTAAAACAAATAGAATAAGCGTAATTGAGCAATGTTAGCATACCAAACGAAATATGCATGAGTTGCCAATCCAGTTATTAGCATTTTATTGGGTGGCATTTTGGGGAGTCACATTGTAGCCTACTTACCTGCGTGCTGCATGACGACGATGCCTCTGTCAGCATTGTTATAAATCACAACAGCAGACGCCTTATATTTTTTTGTGGCGATTCTGATTTTGTCCGTGAAATAGCAGTGCCCTCTCTCCACAAGTGCGATCCACGGTTCTGTGGGTATAATTCCATGGTACTCGTCACAGCCATGTGTTCTGTTGATCTTGTTTCGTACATGAAGTGCCAAGCCAGTCCTTGATTCCACCAGACTTTGGTTACCGTATTTCCCGTCATATAATTCGTGCACTAGTGTATTTGTGATCGGGTCAATATAGGTCGCTTTGACTTCCGCCCAATAAAATGAAACGGGCAGATCCATGGCATGATGTTCGTTCGTATCGCCCAAACAGGTGTCAAATGACATCACCAGCAACACTGCAGCACATTGGATGACGAGTGGGTGTGCCCCCCACCCTGCACTCTGGCTTATCCACTTCGACATTCTACAGGGGTACGTGCCAGTGGCTTCCTCAGTCCGGCGTGGATCTTGCGGAAAGTGGGTGACTTCTTCGGTGTTGCAGTGAAATCTCAAACAATGTCACACAAACACGTTGCACTGAGTCTGTCAGCCTGAGTGCGTGCGCACTTAGACACACTTCTCGTCAGCACGCAAAGACGTATAATTAGATTCCCCTTCTGCGGCGAAAATTCACACCACAATACAGAATATCATCATTCGTCCAATCGGTATTGACAAGCGCAGTGCATGCACGTCTATGGAATATGGAAAGCCGTTTGGCTCATAACCATTACGCGTGTAAAAAATGATTCATACGCGTGTAAAAAATGATTCATACACGTGTAATAAATCGGATTAATACACGTATAATAAATGATTAATGCAAGTGTAATAAATGATTAATACACGTGTAATAAATATTTCACGCACGTGTAAGAAATAATTGAATACACGTGTAATAAATATTTCGTGCACGTGTAAAAAATGATTAAATACACGTGTAGTAAATGATTAAATACACGTGTAATAAATTAAAACTTGAATCGGAAAATATACGACTAGTTGCAAAGCAACAACTCTCGTCTATACTACTTCCGGTTCGCGCGCGATTGATCTCTCAAAATGGCATCTGACGCCGCTAGAGGGGATTTTTTTTGATCAGACCCGCTTCCGCACGTTTTCGTATTATGGCCCTCAGTTATGGAATTCACTCCCCTTTCAATTACGTCACTCTCCATCCATTTCATCTTTTAAGTCCAATTTGAAAACTCACTTGTTCCAACAACATTACGGATAGTTCCTTAGTATAGAGTCTGGGGATGTGAGGTGTGCATGATGTGTTGTTTGAATCTGACAGTGAAGTTGTATGAATTTTTTTTATACATGTATTGTTGTCACGCGCTTTGAACTTCTGATAGGGCGCCTTTTAAATGCCCGTTATTATTAATATATTATAAAATGGTGAACCATTGCATCATCTTGCCGCTCCCGCCATCTTGAGCTGTTCCGGCAAAAGGCAAAGTGAGGCGATGACGACGCATATAGTGTTTTTCATGTGGATTCCCAGTCCGAGTTTTTAAGTCGCGTAACCACGTGACTCCTGCATTTTAAACGCTTATAAGAAATGATTCTTACACGTGTAATAAATAATTAATACACGTGTAATAAATGATTAATACACGTGTAATAAATAATTAAATGCACGTGTAATAAATATTTCTTGCACGTGCAAGAAATGATTAAATACACGTGTAATAAATATTTCATGCACGTGTACGTGTAAGAAATGATTAAATACTGCTCTGGAAAGCCGTTTGGCTCATAACCATTACGCGTGTAAAAATGATTAATGCACGTGTAATAAATGATTAATACACGTGTATTAAATGATTAATGCACGTGTAATAAAATGATTAATACATGTGTAATAAATAATTCATACACGTGTACGAAATGATTAAATACACGTGTAATAAATATTTCATGCACGTGTAAGAAATGATTAAATGCACGTGTAATAAATATTTCATGCACGTGTAAGAAATGAATAAATACACGTGTAATAAATATTTTCAAGTATGCACGTGTAATAAATGATTAAATACACGTGTATTAATTATGTATTGCACGTGTAATGGTTATGAGCCAAACGGCTTTTCCATATGTGATAGGGTGGAGTGGAAGGGGGGAAATAGGCCAGGAAGCATAAATGAGACCCAAAGACAGAGGTTGCTATAACGTGACTTTTAATAAACGTACACCAGAAATAATGGGGGAGACGGGACTAACTCCCTACACAATAGGTAACTGAGGATACGCTTCACGCCTTACGGTCTTAAACCATCGGAGCGTGACACACTGACAAGGACCGATAACTTCACAAGTTACTGCAGGGGGCGCTACGCTATCTATAACGTCACACAGGATGTGACGCGCCCGCAACACAGGACACGCTATTACAAGACAAAGAACTAGGCTAGCGCGGGAAAACTGGGTCTCAACGACGAAACAACGACACTGACGCTATAACGCCACAAGGATAAAATAGCTACATACATACGTGCACACCATAGCATCATTCATACGATCAGAACATATTATAGACAAGCAAATTTCAATATAAAGAAAAGAAACAGCATCTACTTACAGTTCACTCCTCAACGAAGAACTAAACACACACGGAGTTACGCCGGTCTGAATCACTCACCTCGCTGATGGTAAATCAGCTATTAAACCACAGGTCAAAGATGATACTCACAATCCAGCACAGGCTATCTGTATTCTAAAAGATGTCACACCAACACGGCAAAGAACTGTTTCAAATAGAACACCGGTGTCAAGGCTAAAGCGCACTGACACGTCTTCACGTCTTCACACCGAACTCGCACTGTCGGGGGTGAATGTGTACGCATCCGTTAAGGGATTAACCAATTAAAACGCAGCATCTACGCACAAAGACATACACGCATCACGGAACAAAGACATACACGCATGGTCAAGGGGAATAATCGAGGTAGGAAACGAGAAAAAGGAACAACAGTACGTCAAATCGCCACACGGCTACACATAGCATAAGAAAAAAAGATAAGTTACACGTGCAGTAAATAATTTATACACGTGTAAGAAATAAATACACGTGAATAAATTATTTATCACACGTGTATGAATTATTTATTACACGTGTAATGGTTATGAGCCAAACGGCTTTCCATACAGAGCAGTATTTAATCATTATTTCTTACACGTGCATGAAATATTTATTACACGTATGTTTAATCATTTCTTGATTCAGTATTTCTGTGCATTTATGAACCAAATATTCTAGCTGATGATGTTGCTGCTACATCTTTTTAATTAATTATTTTATTGTTTGTCGTTAATTTTGTGTGTGGAGATTTCTTAAATTTTACGTTCTTTTGACGCATGTGTTTTTGAAGGAATGACACATTCAAAGGTACATATTGTAAATACAAATGTCAACTTGCGTATCAGTGTACATTGACAATTAAAATCAGTGCTCTGTCATAAGTTTGTTGATTTTTATATTTAGTCAAGTTTTGACTAAATATTTTAACATCGAGGGGGAATCGAAACGAGGGTCGTGGTGTATGTGCGTGCGTGCGTGTGTGTGTGTGTGCGTGCGTGTGTGTGTGTGTGTGTGTGTGTAGAGCGATTCAGACTAAACTACTGGACCGATCTTTATGAAATTTGACATGAGAGTTCCTGGGTATGAAATCCCCGAACGTTTTTTTCATTTTTTTGATAAATGTCTTTGATGACGTCATATCCGGCTTTTCGTGAAAGTTGAGGCGGCACTGTCACGCCCTCATTTTTCAACCAAATTGGTTCAAATTTTGGTCAAGTAATCTTCGACGAAGCCCGGGGTTCGGTATTGCATTTCAGCTTGGTGGCTTAAAAATTAATTAATGACTTTGGTCATTAAAAATCTGAAAATTGTAAAAAAAAATAAAAATTTATAAAACGATCCAAATTTACGTTTATCTTATTCTCCATCATTTGCTGATTCCAAAAACATATAAATATGTTATATTCGGATTAAAAACAAGCTCTGAAAATTAAATATATAAAAATTATTATCAAAATTAAATTGTCCAAATCAATTTAAAAACACTTTCATCTTATTCCTTGTCGGTTCCTGATTCCAAAAACATATAGATATGATATGTTTGGATTAAAAACACGCTCAGAAAGTTAAAACAAAGAGAGGTACCGCAACTACTACCCCGCTCTTCTTGTCAATTTCACTGCCTTTGCCATGAGCGGTGGACTGACGATGCTACGAGTATACGGTCTTGCTGAAAAATGGCAGCTACTTGACTAAATATTGTATTTTCGCCTTACGCGACTTGTTTCTTGTTGATATTGGGTGCTGAATCTTGTAGCAAACACATCCATGCGTGTGAGCGCACACACACACACTATTTCATGCTTTTACAACACGGCACACCCATTCCTCTCTCTGTCTCTCTCTTGAAGGTACAGGTTCTGACTGAGCTGTGTGAGTGACAGCCGGTATTACACAAAATCCGGACACAACATGGTACTGGTAATGGTCAAATTACTTTACCAGTTTGGTTTTTGGGCGTGAATGTTGTACACAGTGTCCAAAAGTCAACATCGTGCAAAAACAAGAATAATAATACATACAT
>NC_090251.1:14667392-14674892 GCF_037325665.1 Littorina saxatilis
GTTTGTTTGTTTGTCAGTTCGGCTGCAGACGTGCTTGCATGGTTACTTTTTAAAATACGTTTCTGTGAAATGTGAAACGTAGACAGTGGTAGTGCCACACACATGGACACAAACCTCGTAACTTGGGCTCTGGCAAACGGGAAAGTTTCAGGTACATTTCTTCTCGACCATGTGCACCAACTGTAAGATCTGCCGAGGATTCTTAATCATGTTTTGTATTGAATGGTATTCCACTTGGACATACACCAAAACTCAGCTGTTTGATGGATGTCTGTGCACGGTAGACTGATTTCATGCAGAATAAACTCCGCACATCGGTTATGGTTTCACGTACGAAAGTAATTCAGGTAGCAATGTCAACTCCTCAAGTGAAGCAGCCGGGCTGTTGATTTTTTAGGAATGTATCCGAGTGAAATTATGCCCATAGCACATGAACACCCTGAGAATTTCTGAGATGGTGTAGGTATCTTGAACAAGAAAATTAAAAGTTATTGAATGTATAGCCGCCTGAAGCGGGAACCAGTTCTTGGTGATACGGGACAAACTTGAACACACAGCTAAAATCATCTGCCTTGGCTGCTTCCTGTGAGTTGTGGGACATTTGTTTTCCTGTATCAATGACATGATATCGTTCGGTCTGAGACGTTTGTTTTGCAAAACAAAGTTGTCGGTTGGGGGAGGTGGAGGGGGGGGGAGGGTATATGTTCAAGAAGAAGGACGTCATATCCCATGTTTTTTAAACATTAGTTGGCGTTTAATTCATAACATTCAACCGTCCACACACAATGTATTTTATCCATCCTTCAACAAAATATCCCATGTTGATTATAACTTGCATACGTTTGTGTTACAAACTACCTGGGAACACCCCTAGAATGAGTGAATGTTGTGATTGCAGAGTTTGCCAAGATACCTGAACCAGAGTTCAGCCGAGCGGAAAGTGAAGGCGTTCTACAGCTCCTGTTTGGACGACTTCCACAAGGAACAGGTCAAAGCAACGCCCCTCATCCAAAAGGTATTGACTAGCTTGTTACAACATCCATAACCAGATAGTCTGCTAACGTTTTTCATTTCACAATCAAAAAACAAGAATGGGTCGTTAATGGACGTTTAATTTTTGAAGAAAAAAACACACACACAAAATTGAGCTTTTTGTTTGTTGATGTATTGCTTTGTCCAAAATTAAACGTTTCATTACCTAGCATGTTCAATTCTTCTTATTTCTGTCATAAATCAAAACCTTGGGTTAAAACTTCCTATGTACAAGTTCCAAATAAAAAACCATGTTCTTCATTTAATCATATTCCTTACATTTAGGCAACATTTGCACGTAAGTTTTATTTCTAATTTCTTTCCTTAGTCTTGCAATCATTTTTATTCTTATCTTATCGTTAGTTTCTTTCTTTCCATTTCTTTTTCTTGTTTTGTTTTTACTTTTCTTTTCTCTTGAATCTTCCTTTTCCCCTATTTTTTCTGCTCGTCTGTTTCCTTTCGTTCTTCCATGTGTCATTCTGTTTTTCTTCCTTTATCCCCCTGCAGCCTTACACGTTTTCAGTACCTGCGTTTTCAAGTTTCTCTGTGATACTAGGTGGTTCCACTGCTCGGAGGCTCGTTCATCCTGGACCAAAGTTGGAACGGCAATGGGTGGAACTTTCAAGACGCCCTGTCCAAGACGCAGACTGACCTCTACGTGGACGCTCTTTACGCTACCCGGACCAGAGTGGACCAGACAAACTCTTCACAGAACATCATCGCGGTAAGATATGATTATGGGTGGTGGGGGAGGGGATGCTCTTTCCTTTTCTTCCGGTTTTTTTTTAGTTTGGTTTAAACATGATTTTATTCAGATTTTTGTTTGTTTGTTTGTTTGTTTGCCTAACGCCCAGCCGACCACGAAGGGCCATGTCAGGGCGGTGCTGCTTTGACATATAGACTGTTAGAGGTGAAGTTAGATTTGTTGTTTGAATGTTTCTTTTTTGTAGAGTTGCTTCAGCTTTGATTGAGCTGTAGGGTTCTACGGTATGAAATTTGCATTTAGTCTTTCTTTTTCTTGCTGAGTGTATGTACAGTCCAGAGAGGAGACGGACATGGTGTGAGCTTGTCCAGGGGGGTATATGAACATCTCAGTGGCAGGGGGATGGAAGCACTTGTTAATGAGTGGGAGTGTGTATGCGCGTGGTGTGCACGAGGATGTATGCACGTGAGTGATATTTGTAAATGTGTATTATTATAATATCATCTTTGTATTTATATAATTGAAATTGTTATATCTCGATGTACAGCGCTAAGAGCATAGTTAAATTTGTGAAGCGGCGCTATATAAGCTATCTTTATTATTATTACTATTATTATATAACGTGCGCCACACACAAGACAGAAGTCGCAGCACAGGCAGCATGTCTCACCCAGTCACATTATTCTTAGCACTAACCCCATAATGCCAGACGCCAGGCGGAGCAGCCACTAGATTGCCAATTTTGAAGTCTTAGGTATGACCCGGCCGGGGTTCGAACCCACGATCACGGGGCGGACGCCTTACCACTAGGCCAACCGTGCCGGTTTTTTTATTCAGATAACATAGGGTGGCATATGTAAGAGAAAAGAGAAACGTTGGACCATTCAACAAGCTATGCTTATATCAAGTGTGAGAGTTAGTGCGAGCCAAAAGAAACATGTTTGTTTGTTGCATTCAGACACGAATAAAGTTTTCTTGAATTGAATTGAATTGAATTGAATATTTACATCTACACAGAAAACGTCTTGTACAGGTATGAAGGTCAAACTTAACGCTAATACCCCTAAACAAAAAAACATCCGATGAAAATAAAGAATTTCAATAATCGTTCAATCTAAAGCAATAATGAAAGGAAGAAGAAAGGGAAGGTTATGGGACTTCAGACTGCAATTTTTCTTTTGTTTGTTTCTGTGCTTGTGTGAAACTGTACTAGTTTTATCTGTGACGCCAGCATGGTCATTACCTGAGGTACTGAACGGAACTGTCTGACACGCATGACAGTAAGGTATAGTTTTGTGTTTTGCGTTGCGCGAGAGACCGACATTGTGCTAATGACAAGCGATGGAGGGGTCGGGAAGGGGTAATTAGCCTACGTTCTAAATATTAAGCCCGTCTTGATGCGTATTCCTGCGTGTTTGAATTTAAGCCGCCACCACCACGACCACCACCAACAACAGCAACAACACTAACAACAGGAACAACATGCACAACAACAACGACGACATCAACAACAACATCAACACAAATATCAACAGATTTTTGGAGGTCTTAAAAGGGGGGTTTCACTGTATCAGTTCGCTGTGGGGGAGGGTCACCTATTTGCATGCTGTGGGGGAGGGTCACCTATTTGCATGCTGTGGGGGAGGGTCACCTATTTGCATGCTGTGGGGGAGGGTCACCTATTTGCATGCTGTGGGGGAGGGTCACCTATTTGCATGCTAATGAGACTGCGGCCACGGTCAATGAAGACAGTGATTGTTCGCTGAGAACTGAACCGCGACTAACCGCTTGCAACCTTTCCGCAACCAGCGTTTGCTGATTTGGGAATGGCGGGGCAAGGGGGTGGGTGTGCGGGAGAGAGAGAGAGAGAAAGAGAGAGAGAGAAAGAGAGAGAGAGAGAGATAGAGGGGAGAGACAGAGAGAGAGGGGGGAGAGAGAGGGGGGAGAGACAGAGAGAGAAAGGGGAGGGAGAGAGCCAGAAAGACAGAGAGAAGGGGGGGGGGGGAGAGAGAGAAGGGGGAGGGACATGTGGGGAGGAGAAAGATAAAGGGTGGAGAGAGCGAGAAAGAAAAGACAGAGAAATCGAGAGAGGTGGGTCGATCATCCACAGAACTTAGTGCTTGGAGGAGAGAGGGGAGGGGAGGGAGTGGGGGGGGGGGGGGGGGGAGGAGGGGTGTGTTTCAAAACATGTAGGTCTTGATCGCAAGACCAAGACGGCGAAAATGCTCGACATCTAGAACGTATGATTCTTCGGGAAAGGGTAGAGGGAAGCGGGGGTGAAAGGGGGAGAGGATGGTGAGTGTGAGAGAGAGAGACAGATGGAGAGAGAGAGAGGGGATGTGTGTGTGTGTGTGTGTGTGTGTGTGTGTGTGTGTGACAGAGACAGAGAGAGAAATTCGATATTTAGGTTTGCAATCTTTTTGCGTCACTAGAACTGAACCCCGAACGAATCAATCTTGACGGTCACAGAGACAGATACATACTTTCACAAATACCAAACTGGCAGTAACAAGCAGAGCGAAGTCGATCCAATTTAATTGTCTGTAGGCGGTTTGCCATTGTGGTTTTGCAAATTAGTTTCAGAAAACCATTTGTCGTGTATTGTTGCCCATTGTTTCGTTCGGTGCCACGGGACTTACTACTCAGAACGTGAGGGAGAACTTCATTTCGAAACGTTACTCAACAAAGTAAGCAGCGTCCACGAAGTCAGCAGAAACGATTGTGTATAGCGCAACTTATCAGTCTTGCACACTGGCTGCAGGAGAGAAGACTCAAAGAAAAGACATCGATAACGTTTCTAAAAGGATGAATCATCATACTGTGCATTTGATCATTTCAGAAGAAATTTTTCTACTTGATTTTCTTGACTGATAAAAGACAGCGCTTGGTGAGTCACACTCTTACACCTTCGTCACCATCGCCACGACAATAACACCATCAGCAGAAGCTGCAACAGTCGGTCTGGTTTTTATGTGGGATTTTCGTGTGTGTGTATGAGGCTGCTTTTCAATTTGAAGTTTTGAGCTTTGCTGGGGAGGCTTTCAGCTTACAGGACTACTTACATCATAATATTCTTGTTGACTGTTGAGCAGCAACGTGAGAAGACATAACAGAACATAACGTGCTAACAAGGCAGCGTCCTTTTTATATTTAGTCAAGTTTTGTTGTTATATTTAGTCAAGTTTTGACTAAATATTTTAACATCGAGGGGGAATCGAAACGAGGGTCGTGGTGTATGTGCGTATGTGTGTGTGTGCGTGCGTGTGTGTGTGTGTGTGTGTGTGTAGAGCGATTCAGACTAAACTACAGGACCGATCTTTATGAAATTTGACATGAGAGTTCCTGGGTATGAAATCTCGGAACGTTTTTTTCATTTTTTTGATAAATGTCTTTGATGACGTCATATCCGGCTTTTCGTGAAAGTTGAGGCGGCACTGTCACGCCCTCATTTTTCAACCAAATTGGTTGAAATTTTGGTCAAGTACTCTTCGACGAAGCCCGGGGTTCGGTATTGCATTTCAGCTTGGTGGCTTAAAAATTAATTAATGACTTTGGTCATTAAAAATCTGAAAATTGTAAAAAAAAATAAAAAATTATAAAACGATCCAAATTTACGTTTATCTTATTCTCCATCATTTGCTGATTCCAAAAACATATAAATATGTTATATTCGGATTAAAAACAAGCTCTGAAAATTAAATATATAAAAATTATTATCAAATTTTTTTTTTTCGAAATCAATTTAAAAACACTTTCATCTTATTCCTTGTCGGTTCCTGATTCCAAAAATATATAGATATGATATGTTTGGATTAAAAACACGCTCAGAAAGTTAAAACGAAGAGAGGTACAGAAAAGCGTGCTATGCAGCATAGCGTAACCACTACCCCGCTCTTCTTGTCAATTTCACTGCCTATGCCGTGAGCGGTGGACCACGAGTATACGGTCTTGCTGCGTTGCATTGCGTTCAGTTTCATTCTGTGAGTTCGACAGCTACTTGACTAAATATTGTATTTTCGCCTTACGCGACTTGTTCGGATTTTCATTGGGATTGCACAGCACTCCGCAATATGCTGAACAATTTGGTCAATTGAGAATCTGTAGTTGTTGTTAATGTTGTTGTTGTTTTAAAACCAGAAATAGGTCGTTATTTTGGATAAGGCAGCGGGCATTGTGGAGCTCATGTGGTTTTGTGTTCATTCTCCTGTCGACCATTTTCCGTGGTAAATAGACAAGCGTGTAATTGAACCAGTACCGTGGGAGTGCATGATAAAGACAGGGGAAGAAGAAGAAGGTATCAGAAAAAAAGGAGCAAAAGAAGAAGAAGAAGAAGAAGAACAACAACAACAACAACCCCCGCCACCACCACAAACACCAACAACAACACCAACAACAACAACAACAACATGGCGGACGCCGAGTTCAACACACACGACAAGAACCCAATCTTCGGAGACTCGACCATCACATTCCGCGCGTTTAGGTTCGGCTTCCGCGAGATTCTGCTTGGACTTGTGGCCGCTTTTCTCCTGGTGCTGTGCCTCCTCTTCGCCGGGCTGTTCGGACATTCCGCCGTGGAGCTTAAGGAGGCCGAGGTGGGTCGCTCCAGGGCGGAGAACGTTTGCAAGAACAGCATGTGTCTCAAGACCTCAGGCCACCTCATGGAGCTCCTCAACGTGTCCGTCAGCCCCTGCGACAACTTCCACGCCTTCGCCTGCGGGGGCTACAAGGTGAAGAACCCGGTGGACCGTTACTCGTTCGGCCTAGACATGCTGACACAGATGGCGCAAGTCAATGAGGATCGTCTCATGACCATCCTCGGCGCTCCCTCAAAGAAGTACATTCCGTGGTCGGCCGAGAAGAAGCTGAAAGACTTCTACCGATCCTGCACCGACGACTTTACGCGCGAGCAGCTGAAAGCGAAGCCTCTGCTGGACAAGATCATTTCCAAGCTGGGCGGATGGTGGGTGCTTAACTCATCATGGAACCCGAGTACCTGGAACCTGACCGCCGCGCTGATGGTCGTGCAGACTGACTTTTGGGTGGACGCTTTTTACGCGCCTAGAGTGACCTGGGATGACTTTGGCAGTCGGGGTCGCATTATTTCGGTACGCAGTTTTTTTATTTTTTAACCAGCTTCTTTTTGGTTTTTTGTTTAGTTTAAATTGAGTCCGTTCATACATTTATTATTCATTGGTCCTTTATTTTGCTCAGCTGAGTAACCAGGAATCATTGAATTAAGTATTACTGGGCGATACATCAATTTCAGTTCGCTATCATTACAGTTTTGATTTTTTAATTTATGGACAAGCTCTTTCTTGTTTGTTTTTAAATTGTGTCCGTTTATACATTTATTAGTCCTTTTTTGTGCTCACCTGAGCAACCAGGAATCATATAATAAAGTATTATACAGGGATCCGCTTTTTCAATACCCTGTACTATCGCTTCACGCTTGTGTTTGTGTGTGTGGGTGTGATCGACTGCGCTGAGTGTGCGTGAGTGTGGGTGTGTGTGTGCGTGCGTGTGTGTGTGTGTGTGTGTGTGTGTGTGCGCGCGCTATGATATAGTGATTTAACATATTATTTTTCTTACTATTTACTTAGCTTTAACTTGTGTGAGTGTGTGTTTTTCTTTGGATGTTGTTGTTTGTATAATTAATGCATTATGGCATTTACACTACTGTATGAACTAGGATACTATTTATTGTAAACATGTATTGCATTGTTCAGTTTGATGTAAAGCGCGGAGAGCGTGGGTTAACCCCA
>NC_090251.1:14679892-14684892 GCF_037325665.1 Littorina saxatilis
GAGTCACAGAGTTGACATGATCAGTACACAGCTTCACGGTGTGTCATGTTATACATACCAGCTGATGGTTGAGTCCAAAACTGGTGCGGTGGCTAATGACAGCTGCTGTGTATAACTTCATATTCATTGAGAAGATTAGCAAAGCTATATATACTCTTTGTTTCCTGAGCCTGGACCATTGAGACGGTTACCTCATAGATCTGTTCATTCTTCAGTTTGTCGGTGTCAAAAGTTATACTCCCATTCCACACAATCGTTCTAGGTCCCGTTCCCGTACCGACCAAGGACGGCTACCACAACAATGGAACGCTGCGCAAACGGCCGTTTTTGGCATCTTTGAGCAGCGTCTGACCAAAGTGGCAGCCGTCCTTGGTCGGTACGGGAACGGGACCTAGAACGGATGTGTGGAATGTGGGTATAACAGCTCAGTGTGTGAGAGCGCTACCGTTGCGGTACCATTCTTTTAAGTTCCTTTAACGATCCAAGCGTTCCGTTACCGATGGGTTGAGGTTCTATTACCGTTCATTTTGATCGGGAGGGGAACGGCTAAAAATTTGAACATGCAGCCCTACCGTTCAAAGCAGTTCCGTTAACGATCATTTACGTTCCATTGCGGTTCTCTCCCGATCCCTCCCGTGCCCGCACCGTTCCTTGGTCGGTACTGGAACGGGACCTAGAACGGTTGTGTGGAATGGGGGTATAAGACTCGACCACTTGGCTTATGGTGGAGACAGCTGGACTGAGATCTCTGGATATAATTGAAGAGGAGTAGTCTTCCTTTCAGAAAAGGTGTACTCTGCCTTGCAGATTAGAAGTTTGTGCTGTCGGAGTTGGGTAAAGGGAGTGGCCGGGGAGCGGAAGGGGGGGGGGGGGGGTGTAAGAGAGGGGTAAGAGAGGCGAAAGAGGAAACTGGACAGGGAAAAGTCACTGCCTGAAGCATTCAATAAAGCCAGAAAAAAAGAAATTACGACATGCAGGTTTTCAATTCATATTTTTGCAAAGTATCTGCACAAGCACATGTACGTGTACCTCTGTGAGTATGTTCGTGGCTGCTTTCATGGGTTGCCTGTATCCTCAGTAATTTGAGGATTTCTTTTATCTCTCTTTTTCTGACACCGTTGATTTAACGTCATTTTTACAGGACAGGTTGTTTTTCCTTTCAGTTATAATTTATAAGTTGTAGTGGTTTGACCTTATTGTTTTAGTACAAGTAGAGCTCGTTCACCAGTAGCAAAGACTCACTCAGTCCGTCAGTGTGTCTGAGTGTGTGTGATGGGGGGGGGACCTCTTCCGTGACCGGCCACCTGCAATGTACGGACAGGTTTGTAATGGCCCTAGGGTGTCCGTTCATGAGAGAGACTGCTGTAGCAGTAAAACTAGTGTGGTACTGATACATAAGTAATCAATTCATCCACTTGACTATATTCACAACACGGACTTATCACTCTTCTTTTGTTTTTATGCCTACGTATTTTCAAATACTCTGCAACACATGTAACCCAAATACAACATGTGCCCGTACACTACCGCTTCTTTTATGAAAACATTGCTTCGGCCATGTTGATTTTAATCAACCAATTATCTTGTTACAGCTGCAGGGAGACTACAAGAAGTTCATGACGACAGTGGCGACGCTCCTAGCACGTGATGCTCATGTCAGCGACTCGCGTGTGACTGACAGGATCGGCACCTTTGTTGACGACGCGTATGAAGTGGAATCAAAAATTGCTACGGTAGTATGCTTTGTCTACCTGTCTGTGTGTCCTTCTGCCTGCCCATCTGTTTTTGCGTATTTAGTTGTTGTTGTTGTTGTTGTTGTTGTTGTTGTTGTTGTTGTTGTTGTTTGTGTTTATGTTTATGTTGTTGTTATGTTTATGTTGTTGTTGTTGTTGTTTACGATGTTGTTGTTGGTGGTGGTTTGTGGTGGTGGTGGTTCGTGGTGGTGGGGGTGGTGATGTGTTGGTTTGCTTGCAAGATGCAAAACTACTAACTAGGCGATGTTGTTGTTGTCGTTGTTTTTGTTGTTGTTGTTCTGGTTCTTGTTCTTGTTGGTTGTGGTGGAGGTGCTGATTTATTTTTAAGCAAAATTCAGCTGGGTTTTTGTTTCAGAGAGATTGTTTGTTTGCTTGCAATGTACAAAACTATTAACTAGGCGAATACTGAAACTACAATGTAATAGAGGTTAAGGAGATATGTGATTCCTAGAGGCATTCATTCATCTCTACTTTTTTTCATTTAATGCATTTTGTTGTGCTGTCTTGTCCAGTTTGCGTCCAACACTCGCTACTCAAGGGATGCCTTCAGCCACTCACAAAAGGTGACTTTGGATCAACTCAAGCAGAGCTTTCCCGAGGTCAGTGAATGTGGCCATGTCAGCTGAAATAACTCTTAATTCCATTTCACGTAGTTTAGCCGAAACTACAGGAGAGAGCGCATGTCCGGAAGAGCCATATCCGTATTTCCGGCGCCATTAGCGCACGTCTGAAACCGATGCTCCGCTGTTTTCGGTTGTTTATCGTGATTCATCTTGGTTTACGATCGAATTTTTCGGTCTCAAAGTACATCTTTCGATTCCGCGAACCTTGCTGCGTTGTTCTTTCAAAGAATTTGAAATGGAGAGCGAAGAAAACTTGCTCAAATCCGATTCCGAGGGTGAAGACGCTTCCCCTCCATGCTCACAGAGACCCCAGAAAAACATGGTTGAAATCACAAAAGTGAAACAAAAAGAAAAACCTTGACCCGAGGTAGTACAATTACCGACAAAGGATTGGGATGACATGAAAAAGCAGAATGAACGAATCCTGCGTGCACTAAAGAAATGGGATGCAGAAGAAGAGAAAATTGTGGAAGACGAAGATTCAGAATAAAACCAGAGTGAGGTCCTGTCGGAAGGAATAAGAGACTTGACCAAATAGGCTTACATGTCCGTCGCGATATAACCTTGAATGGTTGAAAACGACGTTAAACACCAAATAAAGAAAGGCTTACATGTATCAGAACTAAATTTGAAGCGGGCGAATTTAACATACAGGTATTGGTTTTTTTTAAATTCCTTCCTATATAATCATGACCGAGCTTTAATTTCAATAGGAACACTTTGTCGCATCATGCACACTTGATCTAAGATAATACAAATAATAATAACAACTGGGCATTTTACAAAAGAACATATACAGAATAGAACAATTAAATGTACAACCTACATAAAACAATTAACCATACGGACAACAATCACCACATGTACTGTTCACACAGATGGAATATTCCTGTCAGAAATCGAACACCTATATTTTTCAGATCGACTGGACAATGCAACTTTCTTACCTGTTCAACGAGGCAGGTGTGACAGGTAGTACAAAGGTGGTGGAGCCTTACCCTACCTACATCAGCAACCTTACCGCCATGATTCGTAATCTGGATTCGGACCAGGCCGTGAAAAACAGGTGAATGGAAGTTTTGAAATTTAGAGTTCTTCTTCTTCTGGTGCGGTCGTGTGCTGAAACTCCCACGTACACTCATGTTTTTGCACGAGTGGAGTTTTACGTGTTTGGTCGTTTTTACTCCGCCATTTAGGCAGCCATATGCTGCTTTCGGAAATTTAGAGTGAAAATCTGCTGCGATGGATCGTTAGTTAAATAATTTATTCGTGCATCATCTCCTTGTTTTTGACTTTCCTGAACAATCAGGAGGGTGTTGAGACAACCGGACGGTCAGGCGGCCGTGGACACAAAACGTTACGTTTGGGCTTTTCTCGGATGATATTTACGCTATACCTTTGAACCCAAACACCCTGCTAGGTTTTGATGACGTCCAGTGTGGTTGACCTTCGTCTAATTTCAAAGTCACAGCGGTGTCGAGTTCGATCAAAACATGGAAACTTGTCAATTTCTCAAAGATATTTGATTCTGGAGTTTTGAAACTTCTCACGCTTTCAGGGGTTGATGACCTTCAAACATGACGCTAACTTGCTAGACCCTCTACTAGTCAAATTTCAGTCTCACCGGAAGGGTGATTTTGGGGTAAAATATAAATGATTGAAAAAAGTAATGTTCTTCAATGTTTATGAAGGTGAAGCTTTCAAACTTCACTCACTCCCATGGTTTGAAATATAACTTTCAGACATGATCCAAGTCTAGTTGACGCTCATCCATTTTCAAGGTCATAGTGGGGTCAATTTCTGGTCTCTAGACATGATCCAAGTCTGGTTGATCGTGTCTTGTTCTCTTGGTTTCTGTCTGTCTGGTTTGTCTGTCTGTCTGTCTGTCTGTCTGCCTGTCTGTCTGCCTGTCTGTCTGTCTGTCTGTCTGCCTGTCAGAAAACTTTCCCAAATGGCGCCTTAGGTGTACTTTCTTCAATGCAGTGATGTGTTTGAAACAGAAAGCTCTCTCTCTCTCTCTCTTTCTCTCTCTCTCTCTCTCTCTCTCTCTCTCTCTCTCTCTCTCTCTCTCTCTCTCTCTCTCTCTCTGTATTTAATTTTGTGTGTTTTCTGTGCCATTGTTGCTATAGTTTTCGCTGTCGTTGTTGTTTTTATTGGTTTAAATATCAAGGATTTGCAATATCGTCCGCCACGTTAATCGTTTGTTTCTTAGAGTACATTTATAAATAAGTTTTTCTTTTTGTGCTCCTTTATAATTACATACATGCAATGGCTTTGTATTTTTGCAACCGAATGAACACTGTTGAAACGAAACAGAAAGCTGAACAACTACCTGATGTGGCGCGTGCTGGAGGTCTACGTTCAGGACTTGTCGTGGGAATACATGCACGCTAACCGCCAGGTGTACGTGGACAAGTACGGCCCCGCCAACTTCCTGGGCACACAGAAGTACTGCTTCATGCTGGCCAAGCACTACTTCGACATCGCTCTCAGCTCGCTCTACGTCTACACCAACTTTGAGAAGAAGAATAAGGATAAGGTCAGTAGCTGGGGTCGTTTTGCGTGTTGGCTGGTTGGTTCATTTGATGTTGTTTAGAGACAGAGAGACAGAGAGACGAGAGAC
>NC_090251.1:14692392-14712392 GCF_037325665.1 Littorina saxatilis
GACTAGTTTGACATGACCTCATTTACATGATATACACGCGTGTGATTTGAACGATATTGTTATTTTATGAGTGGTCTTTCCCACGTATGTAGGATAAACATCATTATTCCCCCCCTCTGCTTCTTTCTCTCTGTAAAGGTGTAGGGCTAGTTATTTTTCGGTAACTTACCCAACAACCAAAATCACTTACCCAACAACGGGCCTGAATCCTCGATAGCTCACATGTTGATGAGTTAGACTTTGAGGGAACTACTTTAGCGATTGAAAAGTTCCGAACGCTCCAATGTACGAAATATACATCTCTAGACCAAACAATACAAACATACTGCATTTAAACTGGCAACTACAGGCTTGAACACATTAATCTCCATATAAAATCTATGATATGAGTTTGGTTGTTTTCTAAATCCAAATCTAACGATCAGTGCAGAGAAACTCGCTTTAGATCTCTTATGAGTGCACGCAAACTCCCAAGGCAAGTAACTCGCGTACGACAAGAGTAGTTCCCCTTTTAAATTTTCTGAACTGAGTTGCTTGGACAAGAGACTGCAATCCGACGGTTAGTTTTCGACAATATTTCATTTATAAATAGATTCCCGCAGTGGGGCACTGCGGTTATGAAATTAAAAGCCCCTCCTGTTTTTGGAACCGCAGGAGCTTTCTAGTTTGCTGTTAGGTAGATTTTTGGTTCCTCTTTCCTGTCATGCTCTCTTTTTCTTCATGAATTCTTTTCTTTTTTCTGCCTTCTTGCTCATTCACCTGTATTTTTTCCAAAAATCTCTTCTCTTGCCGTTTGTCTCGCGATTCATGTATAGTTTAATCTGTTAGTGTTCTGATGTAAGTCCAGCAGTAGATAGGTTAAGCCTATTTTAACATACTGGAAACTGGTAATCTTCCAGTAGGTATTAATTTAGTTTTACTAAAGCCTGCTGGGACACAAGTAATGGGTTAGTGCATTTGTAAACAGGAATCGCTTGACAAGTGGCCCCCTTCATCCCCCCCTTCCTCGTCCTGATATGGCTCTGCGTAGTCGGCTGGACGTTAAGCAACAAATAAACAAACAAACAAAAAATTATAAACAGATCACACCCAACCAAATGCACACATCGCATCAATTTAAAGAACATACAGCGGTTTCATACACTATTTTGCCCCAGAAAACGGAACTTCATACAGTTTTTAACGTTGGAACACGGGTGCAAAGGTTCGTCTGCTTGTCCCATTCGAAGAAAGAACATTTCCTAAGCGATACCAAAACATGACCAGAACACACACTATCTGCCTTTACCGGCACAGCAGAATAACAACATAACTGTGTACTTGATTTTAGTCCCAAACAGGGAAACTGACATGAAGTGTTAACAGAATTGATTGATTTTCCCTGAACTATACAACCGCGCATTATTCAATCGCCAGCGCAGGTAGACTGGTTGAGTGATTTGGATTCGATCAAACTTTCGCACAAAAACTCCTCTTTTCTTTGAATAACTGAAGAAAGGAGGAATAAAGAGGTTACATACCTCGTCTCAGTGATTATCAAAAATAATGGTCTCAGTTCGCGGTCATGAAAAAGCTCGCTGAAGCTCGCATTTTTCATGATCCGCAAACTTCGACCATTATTTTTGATAATCACTGAGACTCGGCATGTAACCTCTACTTATCCTACATAGCCTACGTGAGAGAGACACCCGTGAGATAATAATCGTTCAAATCACACGTGTGTATATCATGTAAATGAGGTCATGTCAAGCAAGTCTGGCAGCGACCTGTTTTTCCACTGCTTATGATGCCAAAGTCACCGAGACAAACGTCATTATAGAAACAAAAATTGCGCTCGCTAATTACCCTCGATGAATCTTTAGAACTAACACGTCACGCCACACTTTCAGAGTGACGTTTCTTTGCTTTGACGTAATAGATTGCACGAGGCTTTAGAAGAGATCGAGGTTCCAAAACAAGCGTCTTCAATTTAGCTGCCTCGTCTGCAAGACATTTTCAGTAAAATACACTAAGTACAATATGTAGGATAAACAGCATACTAAATGGCTTGCTGTGTCGTACCAGATTTACACGTTGCTTTTTCAAATAGTGAACAGCTCGCTTTCGCTCGCAGTTCAATATTTTTAAAAAAAAACTCGTGTAAATCTGGTACGGCACAGCAAGCCATGTCGTATGCTCTATTTTTACACAAATATCAATGATGGTGAACAGGAAGACTCCTCTGTTTCCACAGCTTGAGATCAACCCCAAGGATTTTTTCAGCAACCTGATAGCATGTAACCAGCAGCACCGCAGAGAATGGAACAGACGATTGCTATTGGGCGAGGACCGCACGGAATGGATCTTCAACGCCTGGACCACAAACATGGCTGTGTACTGGTACTGGGATGAAGTTATCGCCCCTGCTGGTACGGCCAATTTTATTAATCAAATTTTTTTTTTTTAAATAGATACAAATAAATATGTAAATATTCAACAAATTAATGAGTGTGTGCCAACATTTTTATTTATTTGCAAATCAGAGAGAAAACGTTTTTTTCGAAAAACTCGCGGAGATAGTTTGTTATTTCAGACACACACACACACACACACACACACACACACACACACACACACACGCAAACGCAAACGCACGCACGAACGAACGAACAAACGAACGAACGCACGCACGGACACAAACAAACACACACACACACACACACACAAACAAACACACACACAGACACACACAAACACACACACACGCACTCACTGACAGAAGCGAATCCATTTTGAACACATTTTTGTAACAAGTGTTGTACACTTTGTGACCTTGTACATACAGTAGTTCTAATAGCGAAGGAGGCACATTAAATAAACAAATAGTGTTCACCAGACTTCATTTGAACACTAGTGGATATTGAAGTAGAAATATGCGCAATGTCACAAAGTGTTCAAAACTTGTTACAGAAATGGGTTCAAACTGGGTTCAGAGTGTAAATACGTCGACATGTGCAATGTCACAAAGTGTTCAAAACTTGTTACAGAAATGTGTTCAAACTGGGTTCAGAGTGTAAATACGTCGACATGTGCAATGTCACAAAGTGTTCAAAACTTGTTACAGAAATGGGTTCAAACTGGGTTCAGAGTGTAAATACGTCGACATGTGCAATGTCACAAAGTGTTCAAAACTTGTTACAGAAATGTGTTCAAACTGGGTTCAGAGTGTAAATACGACATGTGCAATGTCACAAAGTGTTCAAAACTTGTTACAGAAATGTGTTCAAACTGGGTTCAGAGTGTAAATACGTCGACATGAGCAATGTCACAAAGTGTTCAAAACTTGTTACAGAAATGTGTTCAAACTGGGTTCAGAGTGTAAATACGACATGTGCAATGTCACAAAGTGTTCAAAACTTGTTACAGAAATGTGTTCAAACTGGGTTCAGAGTGTAAATACGTCGACATGTGCAATGTCACAAAGTGTTCAAAACTTGTTACAGAAATGGGTTCAAACTGGGTTCAGAGTGTAAATACGTCGACATGTGCAATATGTCACAAAGTGTTCAAAACTTGTTACAGAAATGTGTTCAAACTGGGTTCAGAGTGTAAATACGACATGTGCAATGTCACAAAGTGTTCAAAACTTGTTACAGAAATGGGTTCAAACTGGGTTCAGAGTGTAAATACGTCGACATGTGCAATATGTCACAAAGTGTTCAAAACTTGTTACAGAAATGTGTTCAAACTGGGTTCAGAGTGTAAATACGACATGTGCAATGTCACAAAGTGTTCAAAACTTGTTACAGAAATGTGTTCAAACTGGGTTCAGAGTGTAAATACGTCGACATGTGCAGTAAGAGTAAGTGAGAGTTATGCGGAATCAACAATCTTCTGTGACCTGAGAGAATAACAAGCATTGAAGTGAACAAGCGACTTTCATTTTCTTTTTCTTAAAAAAAAGGGAGTTAGGTCGTTCTGCAAAGCTGGGTACCATTCATTAATAGTCCAGTTGGATAATGATACAGACATTCAACAAAAACGTAGTATTTTTTCCCGTTAAATGTTAGTATATGTCACATCCTTTGGTTTCCATGTTGCATCGAGTGATGTGTTTTGAAATGTTTGAAATTTACTGAACGTAGACAATCAAAATGTGACCCTCCACCACGGAATGAGTCGCATGTCACCTTTGCATGATTTTCATATTAACCAAGTTCCAGTAATGTTCAAGAGTGAATTGTAGGATAAACAGAATACTACATGGCTTGTCTTAAAAAGGAGCAGGGAGTCTTAAATTGGGGGTAAATTTACAGAAAGTCTAAGAAAACAAAAGGAGGTGGTCTTACTGAAATTGGGGGTCTTAAAAGGGGGGTTCCACTGTATAACTATTACCACGTGCAGGCATTCTGCAGTTTGTGTGTGTGTGTGTGTGTGCGCGTGCGTGCGTGCGAATGCGTGCGTGTGTGTTTGCGTGTGTGCGTGCGTGGGTGCGTGTGTCTGTGCGTGTGTGTACTGTTCAAGAGTGAATTGTCGAGTGTGTGTGTATAACTATTACCACATGCAGGCATCCTACAGTTCCCGATGTACACGCACGACATGCCTCACAACCACACCTTTGTTGAGTGTGTGATATAACTATTACATGTACATGGCATCCTACAGTTCCCGATGTACACGTACGACATGCCTCACTACTACACCTTTGTTGAGTGTGTGTTATAACTATTACATGTACAACATGCAGGCATCCTACAGTTCCCGATGTACACGTACGACATGCCTCACTACTACACCTTTGTTGAGTGTGTGTTATAACTATTACATAATAATAATAATAATAAAGTGTATTTATATTGCGCCTATCCCTTACAAAAAACAAAAATATTTGGCTCTAAGCGCATTACAACATGTGAAGGACTTGGTACAATCAAGTCTGACAAGTACAACAGCACAATATACAGTCGGTCTCTTAGGTAAAAGCAGCTTCGACAGTTAAACACTTCTACTAAAAGATCCTCTAACAATTTACAAACATAGTTAAAGAACATCGAGTTAATAGGAATTAAAAAAAAAAAGGTTCTTATAATAAAACTATCTAGCGAACGACGAAGAAGAAGAAGAATAAAACTATCAATGTCAATGTATAACAAGTCATTCAACGTAAATGGCCAAAGAACAACAATAAAACAATGGTGATAAAACAGTTATACTCAATGGCTAATAACGAGGCAGAGTTAAATAGTATCGACACAAGATTAAAACAAAACATATTTCTGGAGACGAATTAACAACAATAAAGCAATGGTGATAAAACAGTTTTACTCAATGGCTAATAGCGAGGCAGAATTAAATAGTATCGACACAAGATTTAAACTAAACATATTCCTGGAGACGCATTTAATAATTATACATGTATCAAATAATCAATGTACAAAATACATCCTACAGTTCCCGATGTACACGTACGACATGCCTCACTACTACACCTTTGTTGAGTGTGTGTTATAACTATTACATGTACATGGCATCCTACAGTTCCCGATGTACACGTACGACATGCCTCACTACTACACCTTTGTTGAGTGTGTGTTATAACTATTACATGTACATGGCATCCTACAGTTCCCGATGTACACGTACGACATGCCTCACTACCACACCTTTGTTGAGTGTGTGTTATAACTATTACATGTACATGGCATCCTACAGTTCCCGATGTACACGTACGACATGCCTCACTACCACACCTTTGTTGAGTGTGTGTTATAACTATTACATGTACAACGTGCAGGCATCCTACAGTTCCAGCTGTACACGTACGACATGCCTCACTACCACACCTTTGTTGAGTGTGTGTTATAACTATTACATGTACAACGTGCAGGCATCCTACAGTTCCCGCTGTACACGTACGACATGCCTCACTACCACACCTTTGTTGAGTGTGTGTTATAACTATTACATGTACAACATGCAGGCATCCTACAGTTCCCGATGTACACGTACGACATGCCTCACTACTACACCTTTGGCGCCATCGGCTCTCTCTTTGGACAATTCATTCACCATCTTATTGATGACCGAGGTACAGTCATGTTTTATGTCTGTCAGTCTGTCTGTCTGTCTGTCTGTCTGTCTGAGAGAGAGAGAGAAGTGAGTGAGAATGTTTATTCGCGTAAACACAGGGTCCATTGCGAGAGGGTACGTGGGGTTTGGGAAATCGAACGATCGGCGATCATCAGTGTTCACATTGGTTACAGTCCGTTACAAACACAATGCATCGTTCGGAGGCATCCAACTTGTATTCCAAGTCAGGAAATAAGTGTTCCGTTTTCAACACGCTATTATCAATACGGATCGCGAGAGAGAGAGAGAGAGAGAGAGAGAGAGAGAGAGAGAGAGAGAGAGAGAGAGAGAGAGAGTTATATCCATCATTGAAGAACACGTCGCACATGTCTATAAGTATATAAATCCTTTAACAAAACAACTGCACACAAAGCTTTAATGCAGTTAACATTTTACTTACTGTTTTTGTCGCTAGTTGAAAAGTGAATTAGCGCTAGATGAAATCGTCATATTTTATGTCGAGCCGCCTTACACCATCAGGGCCGGACCAAATGAGTTGTAAGGGGGGGGTTCCTCCTTTTTTTGGGGGGAAAATCAGCGAAGTGGCGAAGCCACAAGCGCGCGCCTGCTTTTCAGGCGCGCGAACTAGGGGGGTCCGGGGGCATGCTCCCCCGGAAAATTTTTGAAAAACAGTTAAAATCTGTGCAATCTGGTCCTTGTTTTGAGGGTTAAGAGCAGCATTGTTTTGGTGCTAAAACTAGTAAAAAAAAAAACCACTCAAAGCAAGGTACATGCTTTTTCCAGGGGTGGGGTTCCGGAACCCCTGGAACCCCCCCTGGGTCCGGCCCTGCACCATATATATATATATTGCTATTTCATATGTTACGTGGATTTCCATTGGTCAATTGGGCAAAACTGAGCTCATTGTAAAAGTGATATCGACGACATTTCTGTCGATATCAGTTTTGATATCGACGACCTCTTTATTGCTTCCCCACTTCAAAAACAAAAACACCTAAATTTAAAAACAAACAAATGTATATGAAAATGTAATGATCCCAGAATTTAGTTGAGCAAGTGACTAAAGACTTTTTCAAAGAAAAGACATTTTTAAATACTGAAAAGTACAAGAAAAGAGTGAATGAACAAAAAGAAATAATAATCAGAGGGAGGGATATGGAACAGCCAAAACTGAGACAAATACTTTTGTAATTTCTTTACAGTAAATACAAAATGTCCAGAGAATTAGCAATATATCTAACATTGACTGACTGTGTGACGATATCTTCTGCTATTGGTCTGTTTCGACAGTGATATCAAAATCTCGACCTCCGGTCTCGATTTTGATATCACTGTCTCAACAGACCATAGCAGAAGATATCATCACACAGTCCGTCAATATTGGGTAATACATATCTAACGCAGATCTGTATGCTTCAATAAAGAATAACACATTTATAATAAAATGTTCTATGTCCATGTCGGAACTCTAACAATAAATAGACCTCTTCGACCTGTCAATTTTGCCCGAAAATGGCCGTTCTTCTAACACAACAGGTTTTAAATCAAACGGTCAAACCACAAAGATATTCCCTCAAACACATCTTCCTATCATTTTTGAGTCACTTGAGAAAAAGTGACTCTATGTAATCGGTCAGTGTTAGTCTGTCCGGCCGGCCGTCCGGCCGGCCGGCCGTCCGGCCGGCCGTCCGTAGACACCACCTTAACGTTGGACTTTTCTCGGAAACTATCAAAGCGATCGGGCTCATATTTTGTTTAGTCGTGACCTCCAATGACCTCTACACTTTAACGATGGTTTCGTTGACCTTTGACCTTTTTCAAGGTCACAGGTCAGCGTCAAAGGAAAAATTAGACATTTTATATCTTTGACAAAGTTCATCGGATGTGATTGAAACTTTGTAGGATTATTCTTTACATCAAAGTATTTACATCTGTAGCCTTTTACGAACGTTATCAGAAAAACAAGGGAGATAACTAGCCTTTTCTGTTCGGCAACACACAACTTAACGTTGGGCTTTTCTCGGAAACTATAAAAGTGACCGGGCTCAAATTTTATGTGAACGTGACTCATTGTGTTGTGAATAGCAATTTCTTCCTGTCCATCTGATGCCTCATTGTTATGGAGTGGTATAGCCCGGTTTTTAGACAATCATAAATGCCTCTACACAACTCTATAAATTTAGTATTTGTTTACAGACTTGAATGCAATCTGAATAGTTGTCCGCTACAGTAGCTTACAAGGCACAAGCGCACACGCACTCACACACGCAAAAACCTGGTGTTAAATGGATCTTGACACTGCCAAGACTAATTATTATTAGTTTACAAAGCTTTTTACATCACAAAATCATTTCCGGGCTTCGACCAGTACTCTAGGCCGACAACACCGCAAGAAACTCTACAGTCCAAGACGCAGACACCTTTTGGCTCAAACAAAGCAGCTTAACAGGTAAGACGAATAGGTATTCTACTGTACGTTACCCTACTGCCATCTTTCGGCTTTCAAGATGTTGGTATGGCTGTAAGTCCTTCAGACGACTGACAAGGGTGCACCAGTCCTCACGACACCGCAACCATTGCTTGACGTAGTCCTTGATCCTTCCA
Organism: Littorina saxatilis; assembly: GCF_037325665.1. NCBI lineage: Eukaryota > Metazoa > Mollusca > Gastropoda > Littorinimorpha > Littorinidae > Littorina > Littorina saxatilis. Next base: position 14,701,066 of record NC_090251.1, read on the forward strand.
GTTCGTCTCGGCGGCTAACTGTAGAACCCTGCCAGCTCTCCATGCCATGGTCATGTACACCAAGCTGCAGTTGACTGGTTCAGTTCAGCCTCCGTCGATGAAACCCTCCAGTTGGAAACACTCAAAAGAGTGTAAAGCCAACATTTAGTACAGTCGCCGGCCTGGCATGAATATGAAAATGGAAGATATCACGTAAGCTGATAGGGAAAGTTCGTCAGTCTTCATCCTTCTTCAGTCAGATACCTAAAACAGGAGCCCGTCTGCTAAAGTGTTACGAAAAACATGAGTCGAGCTTGGCTCCTTGACGGCGACTGATTTTACAAAGTCGTTCTTGCTATGACATTGCCAGTGAGCTGTCGCCTGCATTACTTGCACGTGAAAAACCTTGTCAGTTACACAAAGGTTCAACTGCGGTCAACGCGACGGTATGCAGCCTATAGCCCTTTCCAATGTCTGACCATCGCTATAGTCTATTCTATTTACAACAATACACATTACCCCAGATACGAGTAAACCGCTTCGTAACATCCATATAATATTCAGAACTGCGAAAGTGACTCGATCGAGCGTTTGCTCTTCTTGTTGTTTATGTCGGGGAGTGGGAATGGATGTGGGAGTTCGCCAAGTTTAATATTTACATTTTTAAAATCTCATAATCCATATTACCTATCTATGTCAATCAGCAACATTATTTCAGCAAATACAAAAAAAACGCTCAGGTTAAATAAAATGTTTTTGAAAACCCCATATCTGAGAAATGACCATTGACTGACCATAGGTGCAACTCATGTGCGTGCGTGCGAGTGTGTGTGTGTGTGCGTGTGTGTGTGTCTTAAATGTTTGTGTGTGTATGTGTGTGTGTGTGTGTGTATGTGCGTGTGTGTGTGTGTGTGTTTGTGTGTGTGTGTGCGTGTGTGTGTGCGTGCAGTATGGATGTGGCGGACGTTGGGTGTTCTTACTTCGTATGTTATATTGTTTTTTTGTTTTTTTGAGTCACTTGAGAAAAAGTGACTCTATGTAATCGGTCAGTGTTAGTCTGTCCGGCCGGCCGTCCGGCCGGCCGTCCGGCCGGCCGTCCGTAGACACCACCTTAACGTTGGACTTTTCTCGGAAACTATCAAAGCGATCGGGCTCATATTTTGTTTAGTCGTGACCTCCAATGACCTCTACACTTTAACGATGGTTTCGTTGACCTTTGACCTTTTTCAAGGTCACAGGTCAGCGTCAAAGGAAAAATTAGACATTTTATATCTTTGACAAAGTTCATCGGATGTGATTGAAACTTTGTAGGATTATTCTTTACATCAAAGTATTTACATCTGTAGCCTTTTACGAACGTTATCAGAAAAACAAGGGAGATAACTAGCCTTTTCTGTTCGGCAACACACAACTTAACGTTGGGCTTTTCTCGGAAACTATAAAAGTGACCGGGCTCAAATTTTATGTGAACGTGACTCATTGTGTTGTGAATAGCAATTTCTTCCTGTCCATCTGATGCCTCATATAATATTCAGAACTGCGAAAGTGACTCGATCGAGCGTTTGCTCTTCTTGTTCAAGGTTGTTGTCATATGTTGTTTGGTTGTTTTTAAGATCAGATGAACCACACTTTTCCATCCATTGTATTAATTGTATGGACAATAAATGATCTTATGTATAATGTCTTTTGTCATCATTTTCACGAGTTTTCATTCACAAGCACCTGGGAAATAAATCTCATGTTCCCCGGGGAATAAATCCCCGGTTACCATAGTTGGAAGAAGCCCTATTACATGGATAATCAAAAGCAAACCCAATAGAAACGCTCGAGGATTCTTCGGCTCTTTTCATTGGCGTTTCCCCAGACCTAAACAGACGACAAGACACTGCTTTGCAAAGTTCCAAAAACCAACTGGCAAACTGGCAAAAGTAAACAAAAAAACAAAACTACTTCAATAAATTCGTCACAAACAAATGAAACCTACCAATATGTTATGTCTTCTTACAAAGTCACGGAGTGCGTGTATCTGTGTTTCGATACACAGACGTTCGGAGAAACACGAACGTCAAGTTCAAGTAAAACGACACCTGACACACACATTTTGACCCGTGCACAAGACGTTGTATCGATAAACGAAGCACAAGTAAGAAACAATAATAAAAGCAAAGAAAATAGCAACACGATATGCAAACATCTAACAAAGCCGAGCAAGCAGAATGACAGGTCTAATGAAAAACAAAGAGGTAGGGCCTACCGAGTCGGAAACAAGATCGCGATTCTTTCGTTCGCTGCACGACGCAAATCTTCTGTGACCTTTGACCAAACGTAGCTTCCACATTCGATCACCGTGCTCAGCTTAATATTTACAACAGAAAGCCGAGGGGGTGGAATACCGAGATGAACCTACAGAAATGTGCATCCTCAAACCTGACATATTCATCCCAACTCATTCAATGAACTCAAAAACACAGAAAGTTGCTTTCACACGCCATCTTTGATTGCCAGTGGTTATCAAACCGGGACCCGTGTGGTTATCAGCACGGGACCCGTGTTTCAAAGCATGGCTCCCTGGGTTGATTGTGCACTTGTTTTCTCACTACCAAAATGATGACAAAAACGATGTTTGATGGTTTGTTGACAGACCAGCTTTTTTGTCGGTCCTCGGGGGGCATATCGACTTTTGTTTCATATTTATTGACCGCGGCCTTCGGCCATGGTCAATAAATATGAAACAAAAGACGATATGCTCCCCCTCGGACAGACAAAAAAGCTGGTCTGTCAACAACCCATCAAACATCTTATAATGTCTTATGTATCAGGTCGACGATGGGACAAGGGAGGAGTCTTAATGAAAGCCAAGAACGGGTGGTGGAGCAACCAGACTACGGAAAACTTCGATAAAGCTGCACAGTGCGTGGCTAACATCTACAATAACGTCACACAGGGACCCTACTACAGCGATAACGGTAACGAGGTTACGGTGAGTTTGTGATCTGAAAAACAAAAGGGACGTAAACGCGCTAAATGCATACGACATGTGCAATAGCGTGGGTGAGAGGTGTTCGGAACCAGTCTCCTGGCCCTGAGAGAATAACAAGCATTGAAATGAACAAGCGACTTTCATCCTCCAGTACCCAATATTGACGGACTGTGTGATGATATCTTCTGCTATGGTCTGTTGAGACAGTGATATCAAAATCAATCTCTCTCTCTCTCAATTTACAGTTTTAAATTCTAAGTGCCCCCCCCCCCCCTCCTCCCTTACGAACTAATTGATCCGCCCCTGGATACAAAGGGGGGTTGTATATCGAGATGTTTGAAGGAGGCCTGCCTTACTTACCTTATCTTATGCGTTGTTCAGGTGGATGTATATCGAGATGTTTGAAGGAGGCCTTACTGATCTTATGCGTTGTTCAGGTGGATGTATATCGAGATGTTTGAAGGAGGCCTACCTTACTTACCTTATCTTATGCGTTGTTCAGGTGGATGTATATCGAGATGTTTGAAGGAGGCCTGCCTTACTTACCTTATCTTATGCGTTGTTCAGGTGGATGTATATCGAGATGTTTGAAGGAGGCCTGCCTTACTTACCTTATCTTATGCGTTGTTCAGGTGGATGTATATCGAGATGTTTGAAGGAGTCCTGCCTTACTTACCTTATCTTATGCGTTGTTCAGGTGGATGTATATCGAGATGTTTGAAGGAGTCCTACCTTACTTACCTTATCTTATGCGTTGTTCAGGTGGATGTATATCGAGATGTATGAAGGAGGCCTAACTTACTTACCTTATCTTATGCGTTGTTCAGGTGGATGTTGATGGTGACAAGTACGCTGGAAAAGCGATGACCATTACCACTGGTATCCGTCTGGCTTACAACGTGAGTGGTCATCGGTCAGACTTTGTGTCTGTCTAATTGTTCGTAATGCAGGTCGTTCTCTGTCTTCTTTCGTCTCATTTTTCTGTCATATTTCTCAGCTTCTGTCTCTGTCTGTCTGTCTGTCTGTCTGTCTTGTCTGTGTGTGTGCGTGTGTGTATGTGTGTGTGTGTGTGTGTGTTTGTGTGTGTGTGTGTTTGTGTGTGTGTGTGTGTGTGTGTGTGTGTGTGTGTGTGTGTGTGTGTGTGTGTGTAAGTGTGTGTGTGTACGTGTATGTCTCTCTTTCTCTCTCTATCTGTCTCTCTGATGTTTCACTATGTGTATGTCTGTGTCTCTCTCGCTTTTTGTCTGTCTCCCCCCTCCCTCCCCGTCTCTCTCTCTCTCTCTCCTCTCTCTCTCTCTTTCTCTCTCTCTCTCTCTCCTCTCTCTCTCTCTCTCTCTCTCTCTCTCTCTCTCTCTCTCTCTCTCTCTCTCTCTCTCTCTCGTTTTCGGTACGTATTACAAATGGGCATGTAAAAACCATTATCATTGACAAGGCAATCACTTTGCATGATTCTCTGCACATGAGTTGAAGCACTGGAAATAAGTGTCTTTATCCGTTTAGTTGAACCACTGAAAAGAAAAGTTTACATGTATATGTTTTTCTCCAGGCGTACAAAGCGTGGCAGAAGACACATGGAACTGACCCATATCCCCCGGGACTGAAATATACCCCCGAACAACTCTTCTTCATCGCGCATGCGCAGGTCTGAAAGAGGATTTATGTCAGTGGGGGTGGGGTGGGGTGGGGTTGGGATGTGTAAGAGTGAGAGAGAAAGGGGGGGGGGTAAGAGTGTCAGCGGGGGGGGGGGGGGGGGGGGGAGGGTGTGCGCGTGCGTGCAAATGTATGTGTTGTGTGTGTCTGTGTGTGTTATCATGTATGTGGTATGTGTGTGTGTTATCATGTATGTGGTGTGTGTGTGTGTGTTATATCATGTATGTGGTGTGTGTGTGTGTGTGTGTGTTATCATGTATGTGGTGTATGTGTGTGTGTGTGTGTGTGTGTGTGTGTGTGTGTGTGTGTGTGTGTGTGTGTGTGTGTGTATGTGTGTGTGTGTGTGGTTTATTAATGTTTTTGTTTATGTGTACAGGTCTTCTGTTACAACCGAGATCCAGTTTGGGACTACATTTTGACGGCCTTTTTGAGAAGAAGCCGTGTGAACGAGGAAACAAGGTAATTAATCACGAATGAACTACGATATATCAGTATTAAGCTTCGATCAGTTGCACGCCATAACCTGAATGGTATCTTTGTCCTGTACCCAAGTTGTTTTTAGTTGTCCACATATCTTTGGTTTAAGTTTGCTTTATTCCTAATTAGATAAATTGCTATTGTTCCAAAATCAATAATAGAAAGACAAGAAAAATTTAGTCTACAGAACGTTTAATTCCAGTTTCCGGAACTGGGGGAATTGTGAGATACGCATGCGTACGGATAGCCATTACCCGTGTGACGGTACGAGGAGCCGTTCGAACATGACTTCTACATCGCTGGAACAGCCTTTAGATATGGCAAATGTAGACGACACGTCTTTGGAGGATAACTCAAAAAAAGACTGAGATACAGTCAAAGGTGACGGAGTATAATGGGCAAAACGTAACGTAAAACGGTGTTCGACCATTTTGGAAACGACAACAATTCAGACATGAGTCATGGTAGCATTTACCATCGATAAGTATCTGTTGTGTATCTTTTTTACATTTAGTCAAGTTTTGACTAAATGTTTTAGCATAGAGGGGGAATCGAGACGAGGGTCGTGGTGTATGTGTGTGTGTGTGTGTGTGTGTGTGTGTGTGTGTGTGTGTGTGTGTGTGTGTGTGTGTGTGTGTGTGTGTCTGTGCGTGTGTGTGTGTAGAGCGATTCAGACTAAACTACTGGACCGATCTTTATGAAATTTGACATGAGAGTTCCTGGGAATGATATCCCCGGACGTTTAAATACCTTTGATGATGTCAAATCCGGCTTTTTGTAAAAGTTGAGGCGGAACTGTCACACCCTCATTTTTCAATCAAATTGAGTGAAATTTTGGCAAAGCAATCTTCGACGAAGGCCGGGGTTTGGTATTGCATTTCAGCTTGGTGTCTTAAAAACTAATGAGTGAGTTTGGTCATTAAAAATCGGAAACTTGTAATTAAATGTTTTTTTTATTAAACGATCCAAAAACAATTTCATCTTATTCTTCGTCATTTTCTGATTCCAAAAACATATAAATATGTCATATTTGGATTAAAAACAAGCTCTGAAAATTAAAAATATAAAAATCATGATCAAAATTAAATTTCCGAAATCGATTTAAAAACAATTTCGTCTTATTCCTTGTCGGTTCCTGATTCCAAAAACATATAGATATGATATGTTTGGATTAAAAACACGCTCAGAAAGTTAAAACGAAGAGGTAGGCGGTCAAATGTCCTTGTTCGGATCCAAATTATTTTTGGAAGGTGGATTAGGGGAAGTTTTTTTTCAACTAAACGCTTCGCGTCGTCGAATTGGCCCTAAAAGAAATTCGGAAATCCCCCCTTAAAAATGATGTGATCCGCCCCTGGACTTTCAGCAACGCTTCCGGTGGGTGTTTTTGTTTGCACATGTATCCGCTCTTTACTCCAAAGAACGCCCCGAGACGCTCCTAAATTTGCAAAATGTGGATGCATCAGCTTGTCTGTGTTTTAGTGTGAATAAATGTAAGCTTTTTTGATTTTTTTACCGCAACATTAATATTAAGGCAAATTCCTGGTGCTCCATGCAATACTGTGAATTCTGTATGAATCACAAGCTTACATCATGCAAAAGAACCTCGTAATCGCCACATTCTCTTCTCCCTTTCAGAGTAAACATCCCTCTTCAGGAGTTACCAGAATTCAGCCAGGCTTTCGGATGTCAAGCGTCGGATAACATGGTTCCTGACAACCGGTGCACTTACTATTGATACAATGACGTCATCCGATACTGCCATAGTGACATCATCCAATACCGACGTCATGTGATCGAACATTCATCAGACATTGCTTATAATTATGTGTATGTGATGTGTGTGGGCAACTTCAATCTGCCGACTGTTAGCTCAACGTTTTGTATCTGTCATCTTTGACATATGAATTTTAATCAGTTTGTTTGAGTTTCTCCCTAATACTATGCATTTGTGCAACGTAAACCGCCTGTTTAGTTTACAAACTATTTCTGAACGGCCGCATTTGCTGTACAGTCGAACCCACCTATAAAAACATCGCTTATAAGAAACATCGCTTACAAAAAAAGGAATTTTTATTACCCTGCCGGCAAATGTCTTCTTTCTTTCACTTAAAATTCTCCGGATAAGGAAACTCCGTTGTAAGAAGGTACCGCTTATAAGAAAGGAGTTTTTATCTCCCTTGACACACCTTCCTCGGATAATTATATATATGTATGTAGAACTGTGTCGTGCACTAAGTAGCACATCTTAAATGACTCATCGATTGTTGAAATATTATTTCAGTGGGTTGTTTCATTTTTCATCCTTTTCTTAACTTTTGCTTTCTTTCTGTACATATGTCTGTCTAACTGTCTTATTTCGTTCTCTCTCTTTCTCGTCAGTCACCGTGTGTATCACATTCATACCCCGTTTATTCCAAACACTAATACGTATGACACCTTTCATTAATTAGGATTAAAATTACGACCTTATACCTTGTAAAAAAAAAAAAATTTGTTTGTACGTTTGTTTGTTAGTTTGCTTGTGTGTTTGTTTGTTTGTTAATTTGTTTGCTTCAGGGTGATTTAAAAAAAATTCTATTGATATTTATTCTTCCTACGCCTGATGCAGGCCTATATTTTTTAATATGCGCAACCATTATTATGAATTTGCTTTTCGATTCATTTTTTCCCTCTTCTGAAGCGATAAATATTCTTTACTGTAATCTAATCTTCACGAGTTACTATTATCAAACCTGACCAAGTTCTGGGAATATTCTAGCCGTGATATTTTTCAAGTGCAATAAAAATGATGATTTAAAGAGTCTACTGGTGTGTGAATACCCAATTCCAATGTACTCGCAGACACACGAACGCACACACACACACACACACACACACACACACACACACACGCGCGCTAGCACACGCACACACAAATATGTACACACACACTCACACACATACCGCACGCACGCACACGCACGCACACACACACACACACATACCGGCCGCACGCACACACACATACACACACGCACGCACACGCATCACTGTGGTTACCTAAGAGCGGCTACAGGTGGCAAACGTGGAATAATGTAGGATAACCGCTTACCGAATAATGTAATTTCGTGTCGGTGCAGTTCGCATTTGAACAAGTTGTGCTTGCAAACGAGTTGTTTTTGTTGACAGCTCTGTCTTATGGTTGGTTATTTGGTTGTTGACATTAATTGTTTGTCGATTGGATGGTATTGCCAGTTTGTGTGTGTGTCTCTCTGTATGTCAGTCTGTCTGTTTGGATGTCTGCCTTTCTTTGTCTGCCACTATCTCTCTTTCTGGGCTTTCAGTTATATCCAAATGTTTAAAAAAAGAAATTGGAGAACTTAATACTTTTTTAACCCTATGTGGCGGCTGATGTCTGTGATGCTCGCAAAGATCCGAGCATGAAGGGGAAGCAACTTCCTGTTGGTGTGCTAACTACTGAGTATTTGCCCTTGGTCTCGTCTTTTTTTAATCTAACCGGTTGGTCAGCGTGTGGCAGTTGTTGTCCAAGATGCAGTCCTCACGCCGTAGACGGTGGCACGCCTAGTTTTTTCCACCGCAGGAACAACACCCAATTCGTTCCCCCGCAAGACGAACAACATGGTAGGTGTCTCCAAATCAATGCCTTAAAATAGTAGATAACCAGACTTTCTAGTATTGAAGCTTATATCATACTGTTCTGTACTTTATTTTGTATTGGATCAGCTAGTTGTCTTACCATTTACACTCTCGTGTACTACATAAGAGAAGAAATGTCATCAAGACAAGTCAGAAATACTGTCTCCCACGTTAAAAATGTTGAAATAACACAAAGCACGGTCAACAGAAGGGCTTAAATCTTTTTGCTGGTCAAAGTCAAACTACTTGTGGATACTGCTCTTCATTTTTAAGTTTAAGCTTACCTTAGTTTAGACTCACGATCGGTTCAAAGATCAACAGTGAAATTTGACGGGGTAAGATCCCCCGCAGCTTGGTCGATTTGCCTACTACGCCCCACCGCAACACTAGGGTAAGATCCCCCGCCGTTATGTTTATCAGAAAAAATGACATACAGCTATAATTTTTGTGTAAATCCACTAATTATGGATGTGATTGGACTCTGACATCTTCAGATGTACTCCAACATTTGGCACGAGCAATAAGTCACCGATTAACCATTGTTTTAGTGTGTGTGCGTGTGCGTGTGTGTGTGTGTGTGTGCGCGCGCGTGCGTGCGTGTATGTGTGCGTGCGTGCATGTGTGTGTGTGTGTGTGTGTGTGAAAGAATTGCACATAAATATGTCCACTTTACACAGGAAGCTGTGAGGTTGTTACTTTTTGCTTTGAGTCCAGAGATATACTCTGACAGGCATGCAAGACTTCATATGATGAGGAGAATCGTTTGTACTTGACGGATTGTGCTTTTTAACAAAGCAGAATTATAAAACAAAAACAATAAGCACTCAACTCTCTGTCTCTTTTTTCTTTTTTTTGTGGTCATAAACAAAACAAACCTGATTAACTGCGTGTCATATAAAACTGTCGAGCACACTTATTCTTGAATGTTATGGAAATTAAAAGAAGTTGTTCCTCTGCAAGTGTGTGAATGTAGGCATTATAGTAGCCTATATGTGTTACAGCGATGTTAAATATGCAGTTTCCATCTTGTTGAGCCCGACGCCTATGCCTGGCAAGACCAGAGCGATGCTTATACCGCTTCATGCACGCATTGCATAAATAAGCGTAGCCAGTAGAGTGGGTGATTTGGTGGTCACGAAGATACTTTCTTCTCATGAACGACTTTTGACAGGTTTGGCACTAAAACCCCGGCTTTTCACCCAGACATATATGCTTGTCCAGACTGCGTTTGTGTGCGTACGATTTTTTGCAAACACCACACTGGAAAGGTTTGGTGCCTGCATGCTTGTTCATATGAGACTGGTAATCTACCTGTCGAACAAACCTCTTGTCACAAACTATGCATACAAAACGAGATTCGTTGCCATGTTTCTCACGTTTGTGATTGTCCAATGTTCGCTTGTGTTTGTATGCTGATCCGCATTCGTCACACAAATGGAGGAGACCAACCTTCTTCGGTGTAGAAGTCTGTAAAGGGACTGTCTCACCTATAGTCACCTCACTACTGATGTCTAGGTAGCTGTCGATTACTTCCCCAGACACCTCCCCGGCAGATAGCGTGTGGTCGCTGGTCTCCATCTGTCAAATAAAAACGCTTCAAACGGGTCAGTTTTGCTGTGCATGATGTGCTTTTTCAGCGCGCATGTGCGGGGGGGCGTAGTAGGCACTCCGGCAAAAATGCGGGGGACCTTATCTGGTGTCTGCGGGGGACCTTACCCACTGAGAATCGAGTACCACAAAATAACGCTAGATTAGAGCAGCTTATCCACGATGCTGGTGCCCAAAAACGCGCATACAAGGCTGCAAGGTATCGAAGATTAAACTGTGAGTATTAAAATAGTGCTTTAAATGGTAGTTCTAGGTTAATTTGTACGAAATTGAGACCTCTCTGTATAATTTTCACGGACTTCGGCAGAAAATCGAACGCCACTGTTCACGAGTACACAACAAGACATAAGTTACATATTATACATATAGCCTAGGCAATTCTGCTTCAGAATATCTATTCTTGATAATGTGATTTGCCACAACGTACCTTCACAGGGCAATTCCTTTGCGAGATAACAATTTTGCTTCCGCGTGCGGGGGAACGAATTGGGTGTTGTTCCTGCGGTGGAAAAAACTAGGCGTGCCACCGTCTACGGCGTGGTCCTCATCCTTGGTCGTCTTCAGGAGCTGTGTGAGAAAAGTGAAGGGTTGAATCCAACACAGATGGGCGCAATGACTTGGTGGTACGATGCCAGCCTCCATAGCGGAAGGTCACGCGGGTTCGAATCCCAGCCGCGCCTGGTGGGCTAAGGTGGCGATTTTTCCGATCTCCCAGGTCAACTTATGTGCAGACCTGCTAGTGCCTTGTCCCCCTTCGTCAGTGTGTACACGCCGCACAAGACAAAGCCTTTAATCCATGTCAGACTGAGTTCGTTGGGTTATAGAAACACAAAAATACCCAGCATGCTATACCCGAAAGAGGCTGTCTGGATTGCGGGATTAAAAACGGTCATACACGTATACAAGCCCACTCGTGCAAAAAACGTGAGTCACAGAACGTGGGAGTTTCAGCCCATGAACGAAGAAGAATTAAGCCATTTTAAGTGACACAAATATA